>NC_134902.1:40348239-40648239 GCF_041734735.1 Babylonia areolata
TACCTGAGAAACAAAACAAAGACCCACCCTCCCTAACTGCCCTTCACTAGCTACCTGAGAAACAAAACAAAGACCCACCCTCCCTAACTGCCCTTCACTAGCTACCTGAGAAACAAAGACCCACCCTCCCTAACTGCCCTTCACTAGCTACCTGAGAAACAAAGACCCACCCTCCCTAACTGCCCTTCACTAGCTACCTGAGAAACAAAGACCCACCCTCCCTAACTGCCCTTCACTAGCTACCTGAGAAACAGGCCAGAGAAAAGACCCACCCCTCTTTAGTTTCTGAAGAAGGAGTCACCGTGTTTGGACAAATTCATACACGTTACACCACATCTGCTAGGTTGATGCCCTGACCAGCAGCATATCCCATCGTGCTTCATCAGACCTTGAAAGCATGCACATATATTTGTGTACCTATCAGAGTGGATTTCTTCAGAGGACAACACTCTTGTTGCCACGGGTACTTTTTCAGTGCGCCAAGTGTGTGCTGCACACAGGACGTCAGTTTATTGTCTCGTCCGAATGACCAGACGCTAATCTTGATTTTCAGGTCAAACTTTGGAGAAAGGGTGAGAGCAGGATTGGAACCCAGACCCTCACAGACCCTGTGTTGGCAAAAAAACTCAACTGTCATGTAAACAAGCATCGACACACTTTAAGTGATTAACGCTGATTTAGTTGATGTGCATTACTGGTCAGTGACTGATGTGTTAGCACTTGGAGTCTTCAGGAAAACAAAGAAACTGTAACAGTTTATCTCAGCTTCAACCATTTAACTTGGTTCTCCACACAACCCTAGGCCAGTTCACCCATGAGTTTTTAAATTGTTTCCTCAGATAATGATTTACAGTGCCTGTCTTCCTGATGTTGTTCCTGTGATCGTGCATTGACTTCGTGCCTGTCAGTAGTGCTAGTGTTATCCACACTTTTTCTCTCTTTCTTTTCACTTTTTCTCCTTTTTTTTCTTTTTTAAGTTGTGTATCCTGTGTATGTGTGCATGTGAGTGTGAATGAGAGAGTTCCTATACTGTTTTTTTTCTTGCTTTTTGTTGTTGTTGTTGTTTTGCTGATCTTTACAGTAGTTTGGACTGGGTGCTATGGCTGGTTGTATGCTTTGACATTATCCTGTTTGTTATCATCTTTGAAATGGTTTGAATGATGATTACTCAGAAATGACCCCAGCCAAGACATTGACTTGTGTGTACTGGTGTAGAACAGGGGGATTCTGATGCTGCATTGTTTATCACAGAGAACTTGATGGCTGTGTGTGTACTGGTGTAGAACAGGGGGATTCTGATGCTGCATTGTTTATCACAGAGAACTTGATGGCTGCAGTTTGGGTATCATACTGCTGACACTGACAGCGATACAAATATACACAATACACACAGTACACAAAACACAAACTTTATTGTCTTTCCTTTGGTACAGACAAAATTGTGACAGACATCTGTGAAGATTTGCTGTCAGTAAGAACCCTTGAGGAATTGATTGTTGTGACTGTTTTTCAGTGAGGAATTGTTCAGATTGGGTATCACCAGGGTATGGCTGAGAATTGTTCAGATTGGGTATCACAAGGGTATCACAGAGAATTGTTCCGATTGGGTATCACCGGGGTATGGCTGAGAATTGTTCAGATTGGGTATCACCAGGGTATCACAAAGAATTGTTCAGATTGGATATCACCGGGGTATCACAGAGAATTGTTCAGATTGGGTATCAGCAGGGTATCACAGAAAATTGTTCAGATAGGGTATCACCAGGGTATCACTGAGAATTGTTCAAATTGGGTATCACCGGGGTATCACAGAGAATTGTTCAGATTGGGTATCACCGGGGTATCACAGAGAATTGTTCAGATTGGGTATCACCGGGGTATCACAGAGAATTGTTCAGATTGGGTATCACCAGGGTATCACTGAGAATTGTTCAGATTGGGTATCACCAGGGTGTCACAGAGAATTGTTCAGATTGGGTATCACAGAGAATTGTTCAGATTGGGTATCACCAGGGTATCACAGAGAATTGTTCAGATTGGGTATCACCAGGGTATCACTGAGAATTGTTCAGATTGGGTATCACCGGGGTATCACAGAGAATTGTTCAGATTGGGTATCACCAGGGTATCACTGAGAATTGTTCAGATTGGGTATCACCGGGGTATGGCTGAGAATTGTTCAGATTAGGCATCACCAGGGTATCACAGAGAATTGTTCAGATTGGGTATCACCAGGGTATCACAGAGAATTGTTCAGATTGGGTATCACCGGGGTATCACAGAGAATTGTTCAGATTGGGTATCACAGAGAATTGTTCAGATTGGGTATCACCAGGGTATCACAGAGAATTGTTCAGATTGGGTATCACAGAGAATTGTTCAGATTGGGTATCACCAAGGTATCACTGAGAATTGTTCAGATTGGGTATCACCGGGGTATCACAGAGAATTGTTCAGATTGTGTATCACCAAGGTATCACTGAGAATTGTTCAGATTGGGTATCACCAGGGTGTCACAGAGAATTGTTCAGATTGGGTATCACCAGGGTATCACAGAGAATTGTTCAGATTGGGTATCACAAGGGTATCACAAAGAATTGTTCAGATTGGGTATCACCGGGGTATCACAAAGAATTGTTCAGATTGGGTATCACCAGGGTATCACAGAGAATTGTTCAGATTGGGTATCACCGGGGTATCACTGAGAATTGTTCAGATTGGGTATCACCAGGGTATCACAGAGAATTGTTCAGATTGGGTATCACCGGGGTATCACAGAGAATTGTTCAGATTGGGTATCACCAGGGTATCACAGAGAATTGTTCAGATTGGGTATCACCAGGGTATCACTGAGAATTGTTCAGATTGGGTATCACCAGGGTATCACAGAGAATTGTTCAGATTAGGTATCACCGGGGTATCACAGAGAATTGTTCAGATTGGGTATCACAGAGAATTGTTCAGATTGGGTATCACCAGGGTATCACAGAGAATTGTTCAGATTGGGTATCACCAAGGTATCACTGAGAATTGTTCAGATTGGGTATCACCGGGGTATCACAGAGAATTGTTCAGATTGTGTATCACCAAGGTATCACTGAGAATTGTTCAGATTGGGTATCACCAGGGTGTCACAGAGAATTGTTCAGATTGGGTATCACCAGGGTATCACAGAGAATTGTTCAGATTGGGTATCACAAGGGTATCACAAAGAATTGTTCAGATTGGGTATCACCGGGGTATCACAAAGAATTGTTCAGATTGGGTATCACCAGGGTATCACAGAGAATTGTTCAGATTGGGTATCACCGGGGTATCACTGAGAATTGTTCAGATTGGGTATCACCAGGGTATCACAGAGAATTGTTCAGATTGGGTATCACCGGGGTATCACAGAGAATTGTTCAGATTGGGTATCACCAGGGTATCACAGAGAATTGTTCAGATTGGGTATCACCAGGGTATCACTGAGAATTGTTCAGATTGGGTATCACCAGGGTATCACAGAGAATTGTTCAGATTAGGTATCACCGGGGTATCACAGAGAATTGTTCAGATTGGGTATCACAGAGAATTGTTCAGATTGGGTATCACAGAGAATTGTTCAGATTGGGTATCACCAGGGTATCACAGAGAATTGTTCAGATTGGGTATCACCAGGGTATCACAAAGAATTGTTCAGATTGGGTATCACCAGGATATCACTGAGAATTGTTCAGATTGGGTATCACCAGGGTATCACAGAGAATTGTTCAGATTGGGTATCACCAGGGTATCACAGAGAATTGTTCAGATTGGGTACCACCAGGGTATCACAGAGAATTGTTCAGATTGGGTATCACCAGGGTATCACTGAGAATTGTTCAGATTGGGTATCACCAGGGTATCACAGAGAATTGTTCAGATTGGGTATCACTGGGGTATCACAGAGAATTGTTCAGATTGGGTATCACCAGGGTATCGCTGAGAATTGTTCAGATTGGGTATCACCAGGGTATCGCTGAGAATTGTTCAGATTGGGTATCACTGGGGTATCACAGAAAATTGTTCAGATAGGGTATCACCAGGGTATCACTGAGAATTGTTCAAATTGGGTATCACCGGGGTATCACAGAGAATTGTTCAGATTGGGTATCACCAGGGTATCACAGAATTGTTCAGATTGGGTATCACTGGGGTATCACTGATAATTGTTCAGACTGAGTATCACTGAGGTATCACTGAGAATTGTTTAGATTGGGTATCAGGATATCGCCGAGATATGTTTGGATAAGGTATCACCAGGATATCGCTGAGATATGTTTAGATAAGGTATCACCAGGATATCACTGAGATATGTTTGGATATGATGTCACCAGGATATCGCTGAGATATGGTTAGATAAGGTATCACCAGGATATCACTGAGATATGTTTAGACAAGGTATCACCAGGTTATCAGTGAGATATGTTTAGATATCACCCGGATATCACTGAGATATGTTTGGATAAGGTATCACCAGGATATCGCTGAGATATGTTTAGATAAGGTATCACCAGGTTATCAGTGAGATATGTTTGGATAAGGTATCACCAGGATATCGCTGAGATATGTTTAGATAAGATATCACCAGGTTATCAGTGAGATATGTTTAGACAAGGTATCACCAGGTTGTCAGTGAGATATGTTAGATAAGGTATCACCAGGATAGTGCTGAGATATGTTTAGATAAGGTATCACCGTGGTATTGCTGAGAACTGCTCCCCTCCCCCACCCTGACTGCTGCACCGTGGTGAAATACCATTGTAGTGACAGGTGTCTCAAGGGCAGTCACTAATTTTGTGTCATTATCAATGTCTTTGGTTTTGCTGAACAAAAGTGATGCAGTCCGCAGAGGAAGAGGTCCAGATAGAGGGGTGACTGACATCCTGACCTGTAAGGTGTGTTGTAGCTCTTGGGTTGACGGACCTTCAGTGACATGCATACTGGTCAGCAGCAGTCAGTTGGTTAAAACTGGTGTTGAGGATTGATCACTACAGCTGGCTGTTGAGGTTTTGGCCAGAGCAATGTGTCTCTGAAGGACGTCCACAGGTCTTCTGAGTGAAGGGAACTTACGTCATGCAGGATTATGCGTGCATGACCAGTGATTTCTGCACAGTTGTGGTAGCAACACATCAATAGCATCATCTGCATGGGAAAATCCTTCCAGTAATTATTATTCCAGTGAATTACAAAAAAAAAAAAAAAAAAGAAAAGATATTATAAAGAAAATAACAAAGAAAACTTCAATTGTCACAGTCTGGCTAGAAATAAAGATGTGAGGGAAAAACTTGACATGACAAGTCATATCCTGTCTGCAGAAAGTAAAATGGTTATTCTGTGAAAGCAGTGGAAGAGGAGAGGGTGATGGTGACAGTTCATTGTACAGAGCTTCCAAGTTTTGTTGAAGGCCCTGAGCAGCTGTTGAGTTTTTAGACTGTAGATGAGGCATCTACTCTTTTTATTTTTATCTTCCTTTTCTTTAGGAATGTATGGTTTTCATATATATAGATATATATAGATAGATAGATGTGTGTGTGTGTATACACACACACACACACACACACACACACACACACACACACACACACATATATATATATATATATATATATATATATATATATATATATATATATATGGATCAGTCCACACACTTTTATACCTTTTTGAAACTGAAACCACCTTTTGTTGCTTTTTTTTTGTCTTCTGATGACCTTGTATCCTAACACTGTAACAGAAATTGTCATGTATCTTTTTACTCCTGTTGGGGTTTCTCTGGAATCAACTCTCTGACTGGTCTTCACTTTGACCAAACACTTACAGCTGCCGCAAAGTGTCACACTGAGTTTTATCATCAGTTGAGATTTGCCTCAGAAATAATGCCATGTATAAATCCTCTATTATAGTTGTTTTTGTTCCTACCAAACAGGTGAGACAGTTGTGTGGAAGCACTTATTGCAGTGATAGGATGTCACTGAAAATTTGATTGCTTCAAGTGGGTGTCGCTGAGAAATTGTCATAGTTGTGAACTTTGCAGGTTATCAGTGAGAAAGAGGCTGCCATGCTGTGTGTGACAGGTGGAGAAGAGGCATGGCAGCACAAAGTGATGGTGTGGTGATGATGATGATGATGATGGTGTTGGTGATGACGATGATGATGATGATGACTGTGGGCACTGTGTGTGACAGGCGGAGGAGAGGCATGGCAGCACAGAAGAGAGGCTGGTGATGACGATGATGATGATGATGACGATGATGATGATGATGACGATGATGATGATGATGATGACTGTGGGCACTGTGTGTGACAGGTGGAGGAGAGGCATGGCAGCACAGAAGAGAGGCTGGTGATGATGATGGTGATGATGATGATGATGATGGTGTGGTGATGATGATGATGACTGTGGGCACTGTGTGTGACAGGCGGAGGAGAGGCATGGCAGCACAGAAGAGAGGCTGGTGACGATGATAATGATGATGATGATGATGACGATGATGATGATGATGACTGGGCACTGTGTGTGACAGGCAGAGGAGAGGCATGGCAGCACAGAAGAGAGGCTGGTGACGCTGGAGCAGAACCTTCAAGACAAGGAGGCTGAACTACAACGGGTCAGACTTCCATCCATTATCTCTCCTCTCTGTCTGTCTCTTTTTCTGTATCTCTTTCTCTCTGTCTCTTCCTCTGTCTTTCTCTCACCCTTGCTCAGTGTCTTGTGGCCCAAGGCCTATGTACATTAAACTTTCTCTCTCTCTCTCTCTCTCTCCCCCCCCCCCCCCCCCCCCACCCCCCCTTTTTCTTTCTTTGGTGTTGGAAAGGAAAAAAATGACAGAAGTGAGGTGATGCAGGGTTGGGGGGAGTGGGGGCAGGGTATTCCTCCCCCCAAAAAAACCCTACAGGGATGAGCGGGTTGGGGGGGGCATGCCACTGCATATCAATGATGAATGATGATGAAACACTTGATGACTGTAGTCATGACAACCTCCGCCAGGCAAACTGGGACCTGTCCCCCCCCCCCCCCAACCCCCTCCACCCCCACCCCCCTGTCCTCTCACTGTCTACAGGCCTGCCAGCGGAAGTGAGGGGGAGGGGGGTTGGGGAGCTGTGTTGTGCCCCTCCTGAAGATGGGAAGAGGTGTGATGATGACAAGTTATCTTGTGGACTTGGCATAAAGGCAGGACCCTTGTTGAGGCTGGGAGGGCGGGTGGGGGTGGTGCAGGGAGGAGAAGGCTGGTGGTGGACATACTGCAGGCAGTTTGCACAGCATGGGGAAGAATGACCCAGGAAAAGAAGGGGGACCAATAACATTGACCATGGACTTTGAGAGGTGCAAAGGGGGAGAGCAATAACACATAGCAAAGATAACCAACAGTAATGATGACGATAATTATTATCATTATAGTACATTTAAATGGTGCTTTCAAACCTCTCAAAACTTTACCGTTACACATCAGTCTGACACAAATCACACAAGAACACACACGCATGCATGTGAGCGCACTCACACGCACGCACGCACACACATCAACTTTGAGACATGGAAAAGGGGGCGAGCAGTAACAGAGCCCCATGCACTTTGAAATGTGAAAACTTTTCCCTGGCCTGTCTGTCATTGCCAGACAAGTGTGACAAGTGTTTGAGGATGGCCTCAGTGAGGGACCCTGTCGCCTTGTCATAACAGTCGGAGCGACTAGAGGCCCCATGCTGTCCCTGATGCAGCCCACTGGAGCCCATCAGGGATCAATGAAATCAATCATTGGTGCTGTGATGAAAAAACGCTTGGCTTAATGGGCACAATGAATTCCTGGCGGGCTGTTAGTGTTGGTGCCCCTGGCATCAGACAAATCCCTTTCAGTACAACAGATGGGATTTCTGTCTTGGGGATCTGTTGAGGGCTGTGGGGAGGAATGGTGTGTGGTCCAGAGAGTGGGGTTGAATGGAGGGGGGAGGGGGGGGGGCTTTACATCCTGTTAGTTGGCTTTGTGTGGGGCCCAGCAGAGAGGTGTCTGTCAATGGACTGGGCTTCGGTCTGTCTGTCTGTCTGTCTTTCCTTTCTCATTATTTCTTTTTTCTGTTTCTTTCCTTCACTTCTTGTTTTCTTTCTTTCTTTTCTTTGATGTTTTTAGAGTTATGTTTGTCTCAGTCGATGGCATCAATTTTAAGATTGAAGTAGACATCAGAAAAGTCAGTTGTTACTTCATTTTAATTATAACATCAGATGATTATTACTTTAATTGTGTTGGTGTTGTTGTTTTTTGTTGGGGGTGTTCCTTTCCACCACCACCACCACACACAATGTTAGGATCTCTGCAAGCTTGTATGGCTGTCCTGTTTGCAGTCAGGAAGACACAGTTCCCCTGTTGTCAGGAGACCCCACCACACACACCATGTTAGGATCTCTGCAAGCTTGCATCACTGTCCTGTTTGCAGTCAGGAAGACAGTTCTGTTGTCAGGAGACCCCACCACACACACCATGTTAGGATCTCTGCAAGCTTGCATCACTGTCCTGTTTGCAGTCAGGAAGACAGTTCTGTTGTCAGGAGACCCCACCACACACACCATGTTAGGATCTCTGCAAGCTTGCATCACTGTCCTGTTTGAAGTCAGGAAGACAGTTCTGTTGTCAGGAGACCCCACCACACACACCATGTTAGGATCTCTGCAAGCTTGCATCACTGTCCTGTTTGCAGTCAGGAAGACAGTTCTGTTGTCAGGAGACCCCACCACACACACCATGTTAGGATCTCTGCAAGCTTGCATCACTGTCCTGTTTGCAGTCAGGAAGACAGTTCTGTTGTCAGGAGACCCCACCACACACACCATGTTAGGATCTCTGCAAGCTTGCATCACTGTCCTGTTTGCAGTCAGGAAGACAGTTCTGTTGTCAGGAGACCCCACCACACACACCATGTTAGGATCTCTGCAAGCTTGCATCACTGTCCTGTTTGCAGTCAGGAAGACAGTTCTGTTGTCAGGAGACCCCACCACACACACCATTCTGTGTCATGTGTCCTCCCTCTGCCCTTCCTGCCTGTCTGTACAGGCATGCCTGCGCACACACACACACACACACTACCATCCTTGTCTCTGTGCGCGCACGCACACACACACACGCACACTACCATCCTTGTCTCTGTGCGCGCACGCGTGCGCACGCACACACACACACGCACGCACACACACACACACACACACACACCATATAGATGTGCATGCAAGGATACTTGCACACTTGCCCTGGCTAATGGACGTGAGTCAGCGGAGTGAATTCACCTGCAAACACTGACAGCGCCCGCTAATTGTCAGGTTTCAGTGTCACCTGAAGCATATGAACATCAACTATTCAAATTGTTCATTTTATTGATTTGTTTTTGTGTGGTTTTTTGTTTGTTTCTTTGTTGTTGTTTTTTTATCTGGTTTTGAGCCTTTTTCCTCCCGAAGGATGAGGGGAAGGTGGTGGCTTAGTGGACATGAAACAGTAGTCTCCAGTTTGATTCACACAGGAGGTCACACCCTGATCCATAATTCTGGTGTTTTGAAACAATCCAAAAGTTACATTTGCAACACACACTTGGCACACATCAGAATATGAGAAGTGTGCATAAGAGAACAAATGGTAGGAGTCCCTCGCAAAATGCTTTTGTGACGGACACAGAGTAATAAGCTGTGACTGACATAGAGAAATGTGTTGTGACTGACTCAGAGGAATATATTGTGACTGACTCAGAGAAATGTGTTGTGACTGACTCAGAGGAATATATTGTGACTGACTCAGAGGAATGTGTTGTGACAGACACAGAGTAATAAGCTGTGACTGACATAGAGAAATGTGTTGTGACTGACTCAGAGGAATATATTGTGACTGACTCAGAGGAATGTGTTGTGACTGACTCAGACGAATGTGTTGTGACTGACTCAGAGGAATGTGTTGTAATAATAATAATAATAATGGTATTTATATAGCGCTGGATCTTGTGCAGAGACAAATCAAAGCGCTTTCGCACCAGTCATTCACACGCATGCATAACTCTAATACTGCAGAAACTAAATACAAGGAAGGGCAGGCAAGGGAGGCTATTTTGGGAAGAGGTGGGTTTTAAGGCCAGACTTGAAAGAGCTGAGTGTGGAGACTTGACGAAGCGAAAAAGGAAGTTCATTTCAATCGCAAGGTCCAGAAACAGAGAAAGTGTTGTGACACTGTGTTGTGACTGACACAGAGGAGTGTGTTGTGACTGACACAGAGAGATGTGCTGTGACTGACACAGAGAGATGTGTTGTGACTGACACAGAGGAATGTGTTATGACTGACACAGAGGAATGTGTTGAGGCTGACACAGAGAGATGTGTTGTGACTGACGTAGAAATTTGTTGTGAATTGCACAGAGGAATGTGTTGAGCCTGACACAGAGTAATGTGTTAAGGCTGACACAGAGAGATGTGTTGTGACTGACGGAGAAATTTGTTGTGAACTACACAGAGGAATGTGTTGAGCCTGACACAGAGTGATGTGTTAAGGCTGACACAGAGAGATGTGTTGTGACTGACGGAGAAGTGTGTTGTGACAGGAAAGTTAAACAGCACTGTTCCATTCAGTCTCGACGAAGCCCAGATGTGATGATGGTGGTTTAGTGAAGAGGCACCAGTGGTGTTAGGGAAGCTGACTCTGTTCTTCGTCCTGTTCCTCTTCTTTATTGCTCCACTCATAGAAGCTCTTGTGATGATGATGACTGATTTTGTTGTTACACTTCTGTCTTGCCTGTGTTTGCACTGGAGATTTTGTTGATTGCATGAATTTTGTAGGAGAGAGAATGTACATGCGTGAGAGAGAGACAGTGAGTGTCTGTGTGTGTTTGTGTGCATGTGCCTGTGTGACGGTGTGTGTGTTTGTATGCATGCCCTCAAGTATGTTCTGTTTCAGTTGATGAACTCTGACCTGGTCAAGCGAACATGTTGGAGATAAAATGTGTTATTTAGTCGTTGAATTCCCCTGGAACAAAGCCCCATCACGCAGAGAAAAATTGGTTTCCATGTTGTTACAGGCCCGGCAGAGAGAGAAGATGAATGAAGAGCACAATGCACGACTGTCGGCCACGGTGGACAAACTGCTGTCAGAGTCCAACGAGCGTCTGCAGCTGCACCTGAAGGAGAGGATGGCGGCTCTGGAGGAGAAGAACACGCTGTCCCAGGAGCTGGAGAAAGTCCGCAAGATGATGGACGATCTGCAGCAGGAAAAGGTGGGGTCCTTGATCCCCTGGGTGGTGTGTGTGTGTGTGCGCGTGTGTGTGTGTGCATGTGAGTGTGTGGGTGGGTGCTTGTGTATGTTTGTATGTGCGTGTTTGTGTGTGGGTGTTTGTGTGTGTGTGAATGTACCTGTCAGTGTGGCGTCGGGCTGGGGGGAGAGGGAGGTTTATTGGTCATTAAGGGGAGGACCCTAAGGGACTGGTGCTGCTGTGATGTTGTCATTGATTGGCACGTTGCACATGATGACTGATTTGTGCCTCAGCCCGCAGTGTGTGGCCTCTGCTGCTGGATGGACCGGCTCTCATCCGCATGGCACACATTGTACTCAGACACATTTTGTATTTCTCTTGCTGTATTGATCAGGGAGTTGATGAAAATAAAGCACTGATCCTGTTGTTAGGAGGCTTGAAATCACTACTTCGGGTGAAACTTCTTGGCTATGATTCATTTTGCTTGATATGGAATAAAAATGTCTGTTTAAGAAGCAGATGAACATATTTTATGCTGTTAGAAATTGGACTTATTGTGGGTGTGTGCATACATATGTGTGTGTGTGTGTGTATGAGTGTGTGCATGTGTGAAAATCCATATGGTGAAACTAGAGATGGCTGATTGTCTTTGTATGAAAGCATTAGCATGTGCACATGAGTGTGTGACACCATGTGATGTCATCAGTGATGTGACACCATGTGATGCTGTCATTGATGTAACACCATGTGATGTCATCAGTGATGTGACACCATGTGATGTCATCAGTGATATAACACCATGTGATGCTGTCATTGATGTAACACCATATGATGTCATCAGTGATGTGACACCATGTGATGTCATCAGTGATATAACACCATGTGATGCTGTCATTGATGTAACACCATATGATGTCATCAGTGATGTGACACTGTGTGATGTTACCATGTGATGTCATCAGTGATGTGACACCGTGTGATGTCATCAGTGATGTGAAACCATGTGATGTTATCAGTGATGTGACACCGTGTGAGTTATCAGTGATGTGACACCGTGTGATGTCATCAGTGATGTAACACCGTGTGATGTCATCAGTGCTGTGACACCATGTTTGGTGTTTCAGGAGCGGTCCAATGAGGACGTACAGCAGTACAGGAGAGAGGTGGAGACACTGCGCATGCAGATCCAGCAGCTGATGAGGTGACCCTTTCCTCTGTCACACCTGGGGCACACTTTGTTTGTTTTCTCTGTTTGATAGTGTTTTCATGTTGGTGGTGATGAATGAAGATTGTGGTATTGGGATCTGTTTTGGTTTAGCCCTGCTTGACAAGGCCGTACTTCTCATAGTATACATATCCCAGCATCAGCCAGACTGAGAGATACAGACACTTGCAGTGTTGGTTAGGAAATTTGAGCAAAGACACATCCGTGAAGTGGATAACCCTCAACTGTGTGGTCCCAGTCATCAGGTTTAAACCCATAGCACAGTGTGTGGTCCCAGTCTTCAGGTTTAAACCTGTAGCACAGTGTGTGGTCCCAGTCTGTAGGTTTAAACCTGTAGCACAGTGTGTGGTCCCAGTCTTCAGGTTTAAACCCATAGCACAGAGTGTGGTCCCAGTCTTCAGGTTTAAACCTGTAGCACAGTGTGTGGTCCCAGTCTGTAGGTTTAAACCTGTAGCACAGTGTGTGGTCCCAGTCTTCAGGTTTAAACCCATAGCACAGTGTGTGGTCCCAGTCTTCAGGTTTAAACCCATAGCACAGAGTGTGGTCCCAGTCTTCAGGTTTAAACCCATAGCACAGTGTGTGGTCCCAGTCTTCAGGTTTAAACCCATAGCACAGAGTGTGGTCCCAGTCTTCAGGTTTAAACCCATAGCACAGAGTGTGGTCCCAGTCTTCAGGTTTAAACCCATAGCACAGAGTGTGGTCCCAGTCTTCAGGTTTAAACCCATAGCACAGAGTGTGGTCCCAATCTTCAGGTGTTAATGATGTGTGTGGTGTGTACAGGGCAGGCTATGTGTTCATGATGTGTGTGGTGTGTACAGGGCAGGCTGTGTTAATGATGTGTGTGGTGTGTACAGGGCAGGCTGTGTTAATGATGTGTGTGGTGTGTACAGGGCAGGCTGTGTTAATGGTGTGTGTGGTGTGTACAGGGCAGGCTGTGTTAATGGTGTGTGTGGTGTGTACAGGGCGGGCTGTGTGTTAATGATGTGTGTGATGTGTTCAGGGCGGGCTATGTGTTTGAGGACAACGTGTCGCGGAGACAGCAGCGAGGCAGGGAACAAGCCATGGTGGATGACCCTAACAAGGTGAATACCTGATAGATGATTTCCTGTTGTCTGACGTAGGGGAGGGGTATAGGTTCACGTGTGAGCACCCTGGTACATGATGGCGTGGGGGGGTTCAGGTGTGAATACATGATGGGATTCAGGTGTGAATACATGATAGTGTGAGGGGTTCAGGTGTAAATACATGATGGGGTTCAGGTGTGAATACATGATGGGGTGAGGGGTTCAGGTGTGAATACATGGTGTGAGGGGTTCAGGTGTGAATACATGATGGTGTTAGGAGTTCGGGTGTGAATACATGGTGTGAGGGGTTCAGGTGTGAATACATGGTGTGAGGGGTTCAGGTGTGAATACATGATGGGGTTCAAGTGTGAATACATGCTGGGGTTCAAGGTTCAGGTGTGAATACATGCTGGGGTTCAAGTGTGAATACATGCTGGGGTTCAAGGTTCAGGTGTGAATACATGCTGGGGTTCAAGGTTCAGGTGTGAATACATGCTGGGGTTCAGGTGTGAATACATGATGGGGTTCAGGTGTGAATACATGTTGTGAGGGGTTCAGGTGTGAGTACATGATGGTGTGAGGGGTTCAGGTATGAATACATGATGGGGTTCAGGTGTGAATACATGTTGTGAAGGGTTCAGGTGTGAATGCATGATGGGGTTCAGGAATCAGGTGTGAATACATGATGGGGTGTGGGGTTCAGGTGTGAATACATGATGGTGTGAGGGGTTCGGGTGTGAATACATGGTGTGAGGGGTTCAGGTGTGAATACATGCTGGGGTTCAAGGTTCAGGTGTGAATACATGCTGGGGTTCAAGTGTGAATACATGCTGGGGTTCAGTTGTGAATACATGCTGGGGTTCAGGTGTGAATACATGCTGGGGTTCAGGTGTAAATACATGTTGTGAGGGGTTCAGGTGTGAGTACATGATGGTGTGAGGGGTTCAGGTGTGAATACATGATGGGGTTCAGGTGTAAATACATGTTGTGAAGGGTTCAGGTGTGAATGCATGATGGGGTTCAGGGATCAGGTGTGAATACATGATGGGGTGTGGGGTTCAGGTGTGAATACATGATGGGGTGTGGGGTTCAGGTGTGAATACATGATGGGGTGTGGGGTTCAGGTGTGAATACATGATGGTGTGAGGGGTTCAGGTGTAAACACCCTGGTACATGATGGGGTGGGGATGAACACTCTGCACCTGTGTGTGTGTGTGTGTGTGTGTGCAGGTGAACACTGAACCTGTGTCTGTGTGTGCTGGTGAACACCCTGTACCTGTGTGTGTGTGTGTGTGTGTGTGTGTGTGTGCAGGTGAACACTCTGTATCAGTATGTGGGCAGGTGAACACTACCTGTGTGTGTGTGTGTGTGTGTGTGTGTGTGTGTGTGTGTGCAGGTGAACACTCTGTACCAGTATGTGGGCAGGTGAACACTACCTCTGTGTGTGTGTGTGTGCAGGTGAACACTCTGTACCAATATGTGAGCAGGTGAACACTACCTCTGTGTGTGTGTGTGTGTGTGTGTGTGTGTGTGTGTGTGCAGGTGAACACTGTGTACCAGTATGTGTACAGGTGAACACTACCTGTGTGTGTGTGTGCAGGTGAACACTGTGTACCAGTATGTGTACAGGTGAACACTGTGTACCAGTATGTGTACAGTTGAACACTGTGAGCCTGTATGTTTTCAGGTGAACACGCTGAACGAACAGGAGTGGGAGAAGCTGCAGCAGGCCCATGTGCTGGCCAACGTTCAGCAAGCGTTTGACGCCAGTGACACTGAGGGCACCGATGACAACGAGTCGCTGTTTGGGGCTGTCGACCTGCTATCCCCATCGGGCCACACTGATGCCCAGACCCTGGCCCTCATGCTGCAGGAACAACTGGACGCCATCAACAACGAGATCAGGTCATCATCATCATCATCATCATCATGGTTATCATAATCATAATGGGTATCTATAAAGCCCTCATGCTGCAGGAACAACTGGACGCCATCAACAACGAGATCAGGTCATCATCATCATCATCATCATCATCATCATCATGGTTATCATAATCATAATGGGTATCTATAAAGCCCTCATGCAGCAGGAACAACTGGACGCCATCAACAACGAGATCAGGTCATCATCATCATCATCATCATTATTATCATCATTATCATTATCATGATAATCATAATGGGTATCTATAAAGCCCTCATGCTGCAGGAACAACTGTGATGTTGCAGACTGTGTAATGTTGTTGTGATGTTGCAGACTGTGTAATGTTGTGATGTTGCAGGCTGTGTAATGTTGTTGTGATGTTGCAGGCTGTGTAATGTTGTTGTGATGTTGCAGGCTGTGTTGTGATGTTGCAGGCTGTGTAATGTGGTTGTGATGTTGCAGACTGTGTAATGTTGTGATGTTGCAGAGTGTAATGTTGTTGTGATGTTGCAGACTGTGTAATGTTGTGATGTTTGCAGGCTGTGTGATGTTGCAGGCTGTGTAATGTTGTTATGATGTTGCAGACTGTGTAATGTTGTTGTGATGTTGCAGGCTGTGTTGTGATGTTGCAGGCTGTGTAATGTTGTTGTGATGTTGCAGGCTGTGTAATGTTGTGATGTTGCAGACTGTGTAATGTTGTTGTGATGTTGCAGACTGTGTAATGTTGTGATGTTGCAGACTGTGTGATGTTGCAGACTGTGTAATGTTGTTATGATGTTGCAGGCTGTGTTGTAATGTTGCAGGCTGTGTAATGTTGTTGTGATGTTGCAGGCTGTGTTGTGATGTTGCAGACTGTGTAATGTTGTTGTGATGTTGCAGACTGTGTAATGTTGTTATGATGTTGCAGGCTGTGTTGTGATGTTGCAGGCTGTGTAATGTGGTTGTGATGTTGCAGGCTGTGTAATGTTGTGATGTTGCAGACTGTGTAATGTTGTTGTGATGTTGCAGACTGTGTAATGTTGTTGTGATGTTGCAGACTGTGTAATGTTGTGATGTTGCAGACTGTGTGACGTTGCAGGCTGTGTAATGTTGTGATGTTGCAGACTGTGTAATGTTGTTGTGACGTTGCAGACTGTGTAATGTTGTGATGTTGCAGACTGTGTGATGTTGCAGGCTGTGTAATGTTGTGATGTTGCAGGCTGTGTAATGTTGTTGTGATGTTGCAGGCTGCGTAATGTTGTTGTGATGTTGCAGGCTGTGTTGTGATGTTGTTGCAGACTGTGTGATGATGTTGCAGGCAGTGTAATGTTATTGTGATGTTGCAGGCAGTGCAGTGTTGTTGTGATGTTGCAGGCAGTGCAATGTTGTTGTGATGTTACAGGCTATGTTGTTGTGATGTTGCAGGCTGTGTAATGTTGTTGTGGTATTACAGGATGTGTGATGTAGGCTTTGTGATGTTGTTGTGGTATTACAGGATGTGTGATGTTGTAGGCTGTGTGATGTTGTTGTGGTATTACAGGATGTGTGATGTTGTAGGCTGTGTGATGTTGTTGTGGTATTACAGGATGTGTGATGTTGTAGGCTTTGTGATGTTGTTGTGGTATTACAGGATGTGTGATGTTGTAGGCTGTGTGATGTTGTTGTGGTATTACAGGATGTGTGATGTTGCAGGATGTGCGATGTGATGTTGCAGGCTGCGTAATGTTGATATGATGTTACAGAGTGTGTAATGTTTTTGTGATGTTGCAGGCTGTGTGATGTTGCAGGCTGCGTAACGTTGATATGATGTTACAGGCTGTGTAATGTTGTGATGTTGCAGGCTGCGTAACATTATTAAGTTACAGGCTGTGTAATGTTGTTGTGATGTTACAGACTGCGTAACGTTGTTATTATGTACCAGGCTGTGTAATGTTGATGTGATGTTGCAGGCTGTGTAATGTTGATGTTACAGGCTGTGTAATGTTATTGTTGTGATGTTGCAGGCTGTGTAATGTTGTTGTTGTGATGTAACGTTGTTGTTGGGATGTTGCAGGCTGTGTCATGTTGTTGTGATGTAACGTTGTTGTTGTGATGTTGCAGGCTGTGTAATGTTGTTGTGATGTAACGTTGTTGTTGTTGGGATGTTGCAGGCTGTATAATGCTGCTGTTGTGATGTAACGTTGTTGTTGGGATGTTGCAGGCTGTGTAATGTTGTTGTGATGTAACGTTGTTGTTGTTGGGATGTTGCAGGCTGTGTAATGTTGTTGTTGTGATGTAACGTTGTTGTTGTTGGGATGTTGCAGGCTGTGTAATGTTGTTGGGATGTAACGTTGTTGTTGTTGTGATGTTGCAGCCTGTGTAATGTTGTTGGGATGTAACGTTGTTGTTGTTGTGATGTTGCAGGCTGTGTAATGTTGTTGTGATGTAACGTTGTTGTTGTTGGGATGTTGCAGGCTGTGTAATGTTGTTGTTGTGATGTAACGTTGTTGTTGTTGGGATGTTGTAGGCTGTGTAATGTTGTTGTGATGTAACGTTGTTGTTGTTGGGATGTTGCAGGCTGTGTAATGTTGTTGTTGTGATGTAACGTTGTTGTTGTTGGGATGTTGCAGCCTGTGTAATGTTGTTGTGATGTAACGTTGTTGTTGTTGTGATGTTGCAGCCTGTGTAATGTTGTTGTTGTGATGTAACGTTGTTGTTGTTGTGATGTTGCAGCCTGTGTAATGTTGTTGTGATGTAACGTTGTTGTTGTTGGGATGTTGCAGGCTGTGTAATGTTGTTGTTGTGATGTAACGTTGTTGTTGTTGGGATGTTGTAGGCTGTGTAATGTTGTTGTGATGTAACGTTGTTGTTGTTGGGATGTTGCAGCCTGTGTAATGTTGTTGTTGTGATGTAACGTTGTTGTTGTTGGGATGTTGCAGCCTGTGTAATGTTGTTGTTGTGATGTAACGTTGTTGTTGTTGTGATGTTGCAGCCTGTGTAATGTTGTTGTTGTGATGTAACGTTGTTGTTGTTGTGATGTTGCAGCCTGTGTAATGTTGTTGTGATGTAACGTTGTTGTTGTTAGGATGTTGCAGGCTGTGTAGTGTTGTTGTTGGAACGTTGCAGGCTGTGTAATGTTGTTGTTGTGATGTAACGTCGTTGTTGGGACGTTGCAGGCTGTGTAATGTTGTTGTCAAAATGTAACGTTGTTGTTGGGACGTTGCAGGCTGTGTAGTGTTGTTGTTGGAACGTTGCAGGCTGTGTAATGTTGTTGTTGTGATGTAACGTTGTTGTTGGAACGTTGCAGGCTGTGTAATGTTGTTGTTGTGATGTAACGTCGTTGTTGGGACGTTGCAGGCTGATCCAAGAGGAGAAGGAATCGACGGAGCAGCGTGCTGACGAACTGGAGAGCAGGGTAGGCTCCGGTAGTCTTGACGCTATTGCTTCTCGCTGGCGGGGGGGAGGGGGGTACGAGCGATCCTCACCCCCTCTTAGTGGCCGCTCCACCCCCACCCCCCGTTCCTCTCAGTCACGCGATTTGCTGCACAAATATCACACTGTAAGTTTTGTGGCTGTGTGCGTCCTGTCCTGCTCTGCTGCCCTGCTGGTGTTGTGGAACTGTTGTGGTCCTTCCTCCCCAATCCTCCCTCACTGCTCTCCCCCACCCTCCCTGTGTGGGTGTGTTGGCTGCCTTGCAGGACTTTGGTTGGTCGGCTGTCACCATCACCACCTTTTTTTTTCCTCTCTCTTCTTTTTGGGTGTAGGCGTGTGTGTTGATTGGTGTTGTTGCATGTGTTTTTCTGTTGTTATTTAACGCCGCCTTTCTGTGACAGGTATGACCTCAGTTTGCTTCTGAATCAGTGTTGTTAGTCCGCCTACATGTTTATTCCCCATGCTACCCAATGTCTGTTTCACACACACACACACACACACACACACCACACACACACCCTGCCTGGCAACTAGTCAGCCTACATGTATATTCCCCGTGCTACCCAATGTCTGTTTCACACACACACACACACACACACACACACACACACACACACACCACACACACACACACACACCCTGGCACAGCTGGGGACATCTGCCAGTTCCTTGTAGTCAGTGTACACTGAGCTGTGACCACTCGGTGCTGTGCAGCGTGTGTGGTGTAGTGAGTATGGGTTAGTCTGCACGCTTTGATTCTTCCCTGAAACTGAACCTTTTCTGCCACCACCACCTGTCCATGTTGTTGTGTGTGTGTGTGTGTGTGTGAAAGAGAGAGAAAGAGAGGCTATGTGTTTTGCTGGAGTCAGCATGTAGCTGTGTCAGATGTCATGTTGTGGAGGGGAAGAAAGGACAGGACACAGTGGTCAGAGAGTTTGGTTCTGAGAGAAATCAGCTGATGTCCAACATTATCTGTGTAGTAAGTTGGGTAATCTTCTTCAAGTCCTGTGACAAATAAGGCGGCAACCAGAGATCTCAACTGCTGCAGCCTGTCTTGTGCTGTCTTAGCTAGCTTCTTCCCCCAGGTATAGCCGTTCTGTCTTGTGCTGTCTTAGCTAGCTTCTTCCCCCAGGTATAGCCGTTCTGTCTTGTGCTGTCTTAGCTAGCTTCTTCCCCCAGGTATAGCCGTTCTGTCTTGTGCTGTCTAAGCTAGCTTCTTCCCCCAGGTATAGCCGTTCTGTCTTGTGTTGTCTTAGCTAGCTTCTTCCCCCAGGTATAGCCGTTCTGTCTTGTGCTGTCTTAGCTAGCTTCTTCCCCCAGGTATAGCCGTTCTGTCTTGTGCTGTCTTAGCTAGCTTCTTCCCCCAGGTATAGCCGTTCTGTCTTGTGCTGTCTTAGCTAGCTTCTTCCCCCAGGTATAGCCGTTCTGTCTTGTGCTGTCTTAGCTAGCTTCTTCCCCCAGGTATAGCCGTTCTGTCTTGTGCTGTCTTAGCTAGCTTCCCCCAGGTATAGCCGTTCTGTCTTGTGCTGTCTTAGCTAGCTTCTTTCCCCAGGTATAGCCGTATGTCTTGTGCTGTCTTAGCTAGCTTCCCCCAGGTATAGCCGTTCTGTCTTGTGCTGTCTTAGCTAGCTTCCCCCAGGTATAGCCATTCTGTCTTGTGCTGTCTTAGCTAGCTTCCCCCAGGTATAGCTGTCTTGTGCTGTCTTAGCTAGCTTCCCCCAGGTATAGCCATTCTGTCTTGTGCTGTCTTAGCTAGCTTCCCCGAGGTATAGCCGTTCTGTCTTGTGCTGTCTTAGCTAGCTTCTTCCCCCAGGTATAGCCGTTCTGTCTTGTGCTGTCTTAGCTAGCTTCCCCGAGGTATAGCTGTCTGCCGTGTGCTGTCTTAGCTAGCTTCCCCCAGGTATAGCTGTCTGCCTTGTGCTGTCTTAGCTAGCTTCCCCCAGGTATAGCCATTCTGTCTTGTGCTGTCTTAGCTAGATTCCCCCAGGTATAGCCGTATGTCTTGTGCTGTCTTAGCTAGCTTCCCCGAGGTATAGCCGTCTGTCTTGTGCTGTCTTAGCTAGCTTCCCCCAGGTATAGCTGTCTGCCTTGTGCTGTCTTAGCTAGCTTCCCCCAGGTATAGCCATCTGTCTTGTGCTGTCTTAGCTAGCTTCCCCCAGGTATAGCCATCTGTCTTGTGCTGCCTTAGCTAGCTTCCCCCAGGTATAGCCATCTGTCTTGTGCTGTCAGTATAGCTGTCTGTCTTGTGCTGTCTTAGCCAGCTTCCCCCTGGTATAGCTGTCTTGTGCTGTCTTAGCTAGCTTCCCCCAGGTATAGCCGTCTGTCTTGTGCTGTCTTAGCTAGCTTCCGCCAGGTATAGCTGTCTTGTGCTGTCTTAGCTAGCTTCCCCCAGGTATAGCCATCTGTCTTGTGCTGTCTTAGCTAGCTTCCCCCAGGTATAGCCGTCTGTCTTGTGCTGTCTTAGCTAGCTTCCCCCAGGTATAGCCGTCTGTCTTGTGCTGTCTTAGCTAGCTTCCCCCAGGTATAGCCGTCTATCTTGTGCTGTCTTTGCTAGCTTACCCCAGGTATAGCCATCCTTGTTCTGTTTCAGCCGTTCTGTCTCCCTCTATAAGAAAAGAATACATGTTCAATCCAGCTGTCGACACTATAAGGACATGTTCAGTCCAGCTGTCGACACTCTAAGGACGTGTTCAGTCCAGCTGTCAACACTATAAGGACGTGTTCAGTCCAGCTGTCGACACTGTAAGGACGTGTTCAGTCCAGCTGCCGACACTATAAGGACGTGTTCAGTCCAGCTGCCGACATTTTAAGGATGTATTCAATGCTGGTGTCTTCTTCACTTCATCCCTGTGGTGATGTCCAATATACAGGACATCAGCTATTGACGATCACATGAACATCACATGTTATCCCATTTTCCATTTGGCCGCTCCTTTTTTGGTGTGGGCCCACTTTGTTCTGAGTGGTATAACTGCCTAAAAATAAAGTAGACTAGTTCATTATTCTGGGAAGCTATTGAAAAGGAGTTCTTGTTTGTTTGTTTTCTTGTTTTTGCGTTGAATAGCTGCCTAGAAATAGAGTAAAACAGTTTATTATTGCAGGAAGCCCATAAAAAGGATTTTTGTTCTCTGTTTTTCCCTTCTGCTCCACAATATTGTGCAGCGCTGGCTGGAAAAGAGCAGAGTTAGTGTGTGAAGGAAAGTGTTGAGAGTGAAGATTACAAAAGTGAGCTTTGGTGAGGGGATTAATGAAGGCACTGGGTGCAGTACTGGCAGGAAAAGAGCTGAATGACTTCATGAAGGAAAGTGTTGAGAGAGAGAAGAGATCAAATGGAGCTTTCATGAGGGGATTAGTGGAGGCACTGGGTGCATGTCCATGGGACTGGTGAGAACAGCATGACAGGATAGTGAAGACATGACATGGGCACTGTGTCATGCTTCACAGCACGACAGGATAGTGAAGACATGACATGGGCACTGTGTCATGCTTCACAGCACGACAGTGTAGTGAGAACATGTCAACAGGATAGTGAAGACATGACAACAGGATAGTGAATACATGACAACAGGATAGTGAAGACATGACATGGGCACTGTGTCAGACATCACAGCATGACGATATAGTGAAGACATGACAACATTATAGTGAAGACATGACAACAGGATAGTGAAGACATGACAACAGGATAGTGAAGACATGACATGGGCACTGTGTCAGACTTCACAGCACAACAGGATAGTGAAGACATGACAACAGGATAGTGAAGACATGACATGGGCACTGTGTCAGGCTTCACAGCACAACAGGATAGTGAAGACATGACAACAGGATAGTGAAGACATGACAACAGGATAGTGAAGACATGACAACAGGATAGTGAAGACATGACATGGGCACTCTCAGACTTCACAGCACAACAGGATAGTGAAGACATGACATGGGCACTGTGTCAGGCTTCACAGCACAACAGGATAGTGAAGACATGACAACAGGATAGTGAAGACATGACATGGGCACTATGTCAGGCTTCACAGCACAACAGGATAGTGAAGACATGACAACAGGATAGTGAAGACATGACATGGGCACTGTGTCAGGCTTCACAGCACAACAGGATAGTGAAGACATGACAACAGGATAGTGAAGACATGACATGGGCACTATGTCAGGCTTCACAGCACGACAGGATAGTGAAGACATGACATGGGCACTATGTCAGACTTCACAGCACGACAGGATAGTGAAGACATGACATGGGCACTATGTCAGACTTCACAGCACGACAGGATAGTGAAGACATGACATGGGCACTATGTCAGACTTCACAGCACGACAGGATAGTGAAGACATGACATGGGCACTATGTCAGACTTCACAGCACGACAGCACAGTGAAGACATGACATGGGCACTATGTCAGACTTCACAGCACGACAGGATAGTGAAGACATGACATGGGCACTGTGTCAGACTTCACAGCACGACAGCACAGTGAAGACATGACATGGGCACTGTGTCAGGCTTCACAGCACGACAGCACAGTGAAGACATGACATGGGCACTGTGTCAGGCTTCACAGCACGACAGCACAGTGAAGACATGACATGGTCACTATGTCAGACTTCACAGCACGACAGGATAGTGAAGACATGACATGGGCACTATGTCAGACTTCACAGCACGACAGCACAGTGAAGACATGACATGGTCACTGTGTCAGACTATGGGCACTGTGTCAGGCTTCACAGCACGACAGCACAGTGAAGACATGACATGGGCACTGTGTCAGGCTTCACAGCACGACAGCACAGTGAAGACATGACATGGGCACTGTGTCAGGCTTCACATCACAGCACGACAGCACAGTGAAGACATGACATGGGCACTATGTCAGACTTCACAGCACGACAGCACAGTGAAGACATGACATGGGCACTATGTCAGACTTCACAGCACGACAGCACAGTGAAGACATGACATGGGCACTGTGTCAGGCTTCACAGCACGACAGCACAGTGAAGACATGACATGGGCACTATGTCAGACTTCACAGCACGACAGCACAGTGAAGACATGACATGGGCACTGTGTCAGACTTCACAGCACGACAGCACAGTGAAGACATGACATGGGCACTGTGTCAGACTTCACAGCACGACAGCACAGTGAAGACATGACATGGTCACTGTGTCAGGCTTCACAGCGCTGTGTCCTGTTTGTAACCCAGTTTGTTTTGTATCTTGCGTTGTGTTATCTCCATGATAGTTTTCACAACTTTCTTCATACACTGCCAGAGGTATTTAGGTATTACATACCACACATTCACATAGTGACTAACATGCACATGCACGCACAGACACAGACACACATGCACTTATGTACACAATGACACACAGACACACACATAAACATACACACACACACACACGCACACACACACACACACACACACACACACACACACACACACACACACACACACAGTATGATTCATGCATGAACACACAGCTCAAGCACCTGGAAAAAAAAGATCCAGTATGAGGAAGCTGTGCACATAAAAGCTTAGAGACAGCTTTCCCAAAGAAATACCGTTTTAATTGGGTCTTAGGTTGTGATATTAGGGAGGGATTTGACACCAACTGGCTGGCAGAGAGTTGTGAGGTTGAATCAGGATTCCCTTTCAGTCCACTGCGTCCTCTGTGTGAGAGCCACATCTTGCAGCCTTTACTTGGGGATCAAGACATGAAGTGTCATGGTTTTTGTCCCTTTTTTTGTCTTTTTTTTCTTCTCTCTCTTTGCAATTCCATGGCATGTCTGGGATCTGCACACAAACACACACGCACACACATAAACACACATGCACACACACAAACACAAAAATACATGCACACACACAAACACAAAAATACATGTACACACACAAACGCAAGATTTAAGATTCAAGTTCCTTTTCATCCCTTTTGGAGTATGAGTAAGATTGAAAACGGATAAACAAAAGAACAAAATCGATATTGACACATGTATGTGTGCAAACACACACACACACACACTACGTACACTCACACACACACGCACATGCACACACACACACACTCACACACACACACACACACACACACACACACACACACACACACACACACACACACACACACACACACACACACACACACACACACACACACACACACACACTCACACACACACACACACACACACACACACATGCTCAGTGAAGTAGTCATCACTTGACCTCTATACTTCCTAATCCAGCCATGCAGACAGTGACGCAGTATAAGAGCTGGGGTGTTGTCTTCTTCTTCATTCGTGGGCTGCAACTCCCACGTTCACTGGTGTGTACACAAGTGGGCTTTAATGTGTATGACCGTTTTTACCCTGCCATGTAGGCAGCCATACTCTGTTTTTGAGGGTTGAGGCATTGTCAAAGGGGAAGGTGAGGCCCAGCAGTGTCGTTCTGTCTGCTGCCTCACCACCCCCGCCCCCTAACTCCCACCCCCTAGCCCCTCCACCCTCCCCCCCCTCCCCCCACCTCACACACCCACACACACAGTGCTGAGCGTCATGTGTGTTGTCAGACAAGGTGCGGGCATGCTCTGTGGTGACAGCTGTCCTGGAGGAGAGCAGCAGACATTTTAACACAGAGAGATCTGTTGTGACAAAAAGCAGTTATACAATACCATACACGTACAATACAATGCAATAACAGCAATACCAAACAGTGCACAGCGCTGCACAAGCTATGTGCATTTGTGTTGAGGTGTCTTTGAGAGGGAGGTGAAGGGGTGATGAGCTGATAATGAGCTTTCCCTGATTGGCCCCGCTGTTTTTCCTGGGGCTCAGGACGGCTGAGAGTGGGGGGACAACACAGTGTGAGTTCTGTCACACTGACATGGACAGTCCTGGATGACATGCCACCCTGTTGTTCTTTGTCGGGGAGGGGGGTGGGTGGGGGGAGCCAGAGGAGCTCTTGGGAGCAGGGGGAGAGGGCAGACAGGAGTGATAGTGTGGCTGTCACAGGCAGCTGTTGGTCTGGTCTGTCTCCCTCCCTCTCCCCTCCCCATCCCTCCCCCCTCTCCCATCCCTGTTTCCTCACCCCACACCACCTTGTAGGGGAAGGGGGGGAGGGGGTTTCCTATTGCATACTTGTGGTGGTGGGTGGATGAGTGTATGTGTGGGGGGTGTTACCAATGGTATACTTTTGTTTGTGTGTGTGTGTGGGGGGGGGGGGGTTTATATTACCATTGCATACTTTTGGTTTGCTTTGTAGTATGTAGCATGTCGACCTTATGTAGGCAGGGGACTGGATGGAAAAACAGAGTACACAGTTGTTCATCTATCAGCTCTCTCTCTCACAAACACACATGCTCACAAATGAACACATACAACACAACACACAACACATATATTCAGTAACTCTTTTCAAATTAAGCACAGTTTGTATATGCTTTGTGAACACTTAGGCATGCTTCTGTATCATGACTGACAATTAATGGGGTGTGTTTATTGTCCCTTTGACACAAAGGCTGTGTTTTTTGCATGTTAACTGACAGATCTTTCAGATGAAATGTTTTATCAGCAGTATTTTAACTTTTATTGTGTGAAAATTTGAATTATGATTTGATATGCCTAAGGAAAAGATAATAGAAAAATCATAATGAAATTATATATACTACTGTGTGATATCGAAGGTGTTGAATTTAAAGCAAAATGACAGAAATGTTAATAACCACTTTTAGATCAGCTGTTTAAGAAGCTGAATGATAAAACAAAAGTATTGTGAGAGCTTTCAGAGTGTTGGTAATGAGTGTAGTTTTTTCTCTGTGTGTGGAATTGTGAAATGTCGGAGGCATGTGCTGGCTTTATTTAAAAGTGAGTGTCTGTTCCTTTTTTTTCTTTTCCACTGTTATTTTTGTTGTTGTTGTTGTTTTCCCCGGGCTGTAGAGGATTAATATTGACAGTTTTCAGCCCAGACATGACCCTGTGTGGTTGGTTGGACAGTAAGCCTTGATAATGGTGATGACAACAGTGATGATAATGATGATAACAGTGATGCAAATGATGGTGATAATGATGATAACGGTGACAGAGCAGTGTGTGTCCTGTTCAGGCCCCAGGCAGTAAGCAGTGATAACGATGATAATGGTGATAATGATGATAACGGTGACAGAGCAGTGTGTGTCCTGTTCAGGCCCCAGGCAGTAAGCAGTGATAACGATGATAATGGTGATAATGATGATAACGGTGACAGAGCAGTGTGTGTCCTGTTCAGGCCCCAGGCAGTAAGCATTGATAACGATGATAATGACGATGATACGGATGATAATGATGATGACGGTGACAGAGCAGTGTGTTTCATGGTTCAGGCCCCAGGCAGTAAGCATTGATGATGATGATAATGATGACGGTGATGATGACAGTGACACAGCAGTGTGTGTCCCTGTGCAGGCCCCAGGCAGTAAGCAATGATGATAATGACGATGATAATGATGATAACGGTGACAGAGCAGTGTGTGTCATGGTTCAGGCCCCAGGCAGTAAGCAATGATAATGATGATGATAATGATGATGACAATGACACAGCAGTGTGTGTCCCTGTTCAGGCCCCAGGCAGTAAGCATTGATAACGATGGTAATGATGATGATAATGATAATGATGGTGACAGAGCAGTGTGTGTCACTGTGCAGGCCCCAGGCAGTAAGCAATGATAATGATGATGATAACGATGATGACAATGACACAGCAGTGTGTGTCCCTGTTCAGGCCCCAGGCAGTAAGCATTGATAATGATGATGATAATGATGGTGACAGTGACAGAGCAGTGTGTGTCACTGTGCAGGCCCCAGGCAGTAAGCAAAGATAAGGATGATGATAATGATGGTGACAGAGCAGTGTGTGTCACTGTGCAGGCCCCAGGCAGTAAGCAATGATAAGGATGATGATGATAATGATGATGACGGTGACAGAGCAGTGTGTGTCCCTGTGCAGGCCCCAGCAGGCATGACGACCTCCCAGCTGTACACCTACTCCTCCTCCAGTCCTCAGCTGGCCACCGCCACGGACCCCGCCGCTGCCGCCCAGCAGGTAACTGGACATCACTGCACTGATGTACACTGGTCTATAGTACTCTGTTGTACACTGATGTATACTGGACTTTAGTACTCCACTGTACACTGATGTACACTGGACTTTAGTACTCTGCTGTACACTGATGTAAACTGGACTTTAGTACTCCACTGTACACTGATGTAAACTGGACTTTAGTACTCCACTGTACACTGATGTAAACTGGACTTTAGTACTCCACTGTACACTGATGTAAACTGGACTTTAGTACTCCACTGTACACTGATGTACACTGGACTTTAGTACTCCACTGTACACTGATGTAAACTGGACTTTAGTACTCCACTGTACACTGATGTAAACTGGACTTTAGTACTCCACTGTACACTGATGTACACTGGACTTTAGTACTCTGCTGTACACTGATGTACACTGGACTTTAGTACTCCACTGTACACTGATGTACACTGGACTTTAGTACTCTGCTGTACACTGATGTAAACTGGACTTTAGTACTCTGCTGTTCACTGATGTAAACTGGACTTTAGTACTCTGCTGTTCACTGATGTAAACTGGACTTTAGTACTCTGCTGTTCACTGATGTAAACTGGACTTTAGTACTCCACTGTACACTGATGTAAACTGGACTTTAGTACTCCACTGTACACTGATGTAAACTGGACTTTAGTACTCTGCTGTTCACAGATGTACACTGGACTTTAGTACTTCGTTGTACATTGATGTACACTGGTCTATAGTACTCCACTGTACACTGATGTAAACTGGTCTATAGTACTCTGCTGTACACTGATGTACACTGGACTTTAGTACTCCATGTATACTGATGTACATTGGACTTTAGTACTCCACTGTACACTGATGTAAACTGGACTTTAGTACTCCACTGTACACTGATGTAAACTGGACTTTAGTACTCTGCTGTTCACTGATGTACACTGGACTTTAGTACTCCACTGTACACTGATGTAAACTGGACTTTAGTACTCTGCTGTTCACTGATGTAAACTGGACTTTAGTACTCTGCTGTTCACTGATGTAAACTGGACTTTAGTACTCCACTGTACACTGATGTAAACTGGACTTTAGTACTCCACTGTACACTGATGTAAACTGGACTTTAGTACTCTGCTGTTCACTGATGTAAACTGGACTTTAGTACTCCACTGTACACTGATGTAAACTGGACTTTAGTACTCCACTGTACACTGATGTACACTGGACTTTAGTACTCTGCTGTTCACTGATGTACACTGGACTTTAGTACTCCACTATACACTGATGTACACTGGACTTTAGTACTCTGCTGTTCACTGATGTAAACTGGACTTTAGTACTCCACTGTACACTGATGTAAACTGGACTTTAGTACTCCACTGTACACTGATGTAAACTGGACTTTAGTACTCCACTGTACACTGATGTAAACTGGACTTTAGTACTCTGCTGTTCACTGATGTACACTGGACTTTAGTACTCCACTGTACACTGATGTACACTGGACTTTAGTACTCCACTGTATACTGATGTAAACTGGACTTTAGTACTCCACTGTACACTGATGTAAACTGGACTTTAGTACTCTGCTGTACACTGATGTACACTGGACTTTAGTACTCCACTGTATACTGATGTAAACTGGACTTTAGTACTCCACTGTATACTGATGTACACTGGACTTTAGTACTCTGCTGTTCACTGATGTAAACTGGACTTTAGTACTCCACTGTACACTGATGTACACTGGACTTTAGTACTCCACTGTACACTGATGTAAACTGGACTTTAGTACTCTGCTGTACACTGATGTACACTGGACTTTAGTACTCCACTGTAGACTGATGTAAACTGGACTTTAGTACTCCACTGTACACTGATGTAAACTGGACTTTAGTACTCCACTGTAGACTGACATCACTACAGCACTGTAAATACAGTAAACCTCTGTGAACACAGTACATTACTGTACAGAAGTGTCAACTGGACGTTACATGACTGTAAGCACAATACAGCACCTGAAGTGAATGACCGTCAGGAGAACTGTGTAGGACTGGTACCACATGAAAACTGCACCATCAGCCTGACAGTGCAAAGCTGACATTCCAGTCAGGTTCTTACTGTGTTCCCTCACCTGCATACTTTTGTTTTTCGTTTGTTTTGGTTTTCCTTTGCCTTTTGCATTGTTGTATTGTATGAAGAGACTGGGCCATTACACAGTCTCACAGTTACAGTCAAATAGTATGTCACGGAAGGTCAGTATATCATTGGGGAACTGGTCTACAACTGTCAGACAAATATAAAAACATTCTGCAGCAAATGACCAGAGTTTAATGGACATCAGCTGTAAAGGGAACTCCACCTGGAAGTGGAGAGAGTGAGTAGAAACATTAGTGATGTAGATGTAGATATTGTCAGGACATCACAGAATGTAGGTGTGTGCCCATGGTGTGAAACATCCACAGAGTGATATAGATGTTGATGTAGACAGGACGTCACAGAATGTAGGTGTGTGCCCATGGTGTGAAACATCCACAGAGTGATATAGATGTTGATGTAGACAGGACTTCACAGAATGTAGGTGTGTGCCCCTGGTGTGAAACATCCACAGAGTGATATAGATGTTGATGTAGACAGGACGTCACAAAATGTAGGTGTGTGCCCATGGTGTGAAACATCCACAGAGTGATATAGATGTTGATGTAGACAGGACGTCACAAAATGTAGGTGTGTGCCCATGGTGTAAGACATCCACAGAATGATATAGATGTTGATGTAGACAGGACATCACAAAATGTAGGTGTGTGCCCATGGTGTAAGACATCCACAGAGTGATATAGATGTTGATGTAGACAGGACATCACAGAATGTAGGTGTGTGCCCATGGTGTGAAACATCCACAGAGTGATATAGATGTTGATGTAGACAGGACTTCACAGAATGTAGGTGTGTGCCCATGGTGTGAAACATCCACAGAGTGATATAGATGTTGATGTAGACAGGACTTCACAGAATGTAGATGTGTGCCCATGGTGTGAAACATCCACAGAGTGATATAGATGTTGATGTAGACAGGACGTCACAGAATGTAGGTGTGTGCCCATGGTGTGAAACATCCACAGAGTGATATAGATGTTGATGTAGACAGGATGTCACAGAATGTAGGTGTGTGCCCATGGTGTGAAACATCCACAGAGTGATATAGATGTTGATGTAGACAGGACGTCACAGAATGTAGATGTGTGCCCATGGTGTGAAACATCCACAGAGTGATATAGATGTTGATGTAGACAGGACGTCACAGAATGTAGGTGTGTGCCCATGGTGTAAGACACCCACAGAGTGATATAGATGTTGATGTAGACAGGACGTCACAAAATGTAGGTGTGTGCCCATGGTGTAAGACATCCACAGAGTGATATAGATGTTGATGTAGACAGGACGTCACAGAATGTAGGTGTGTGCCCATGGTGTGAAACATCCACAGAGTTATATAGATGTTGATGTAGACAGGACGTCACAGAATGTAGGTGTGTGCCCATGGTGTGAAACATCCACAGAGTTATATAGATGTTGATGTAGACAGGACGTCACAGAATGTAGGTGTGTGCCCCTGGTGTGAAACATCCACAGAGTGATATAGATGTTGATGTAGACAGGACGTCACAGAATGTAGGTGTGTGCCCATGGTGTGAAACATCCACAGAGTGATATAGATGTTGATGTAGACAGGACGTCACAGAATGTAGGTGTGTGCCCATGGTGTGAAACATCCACAGAGTGATATAGATGTTGATGTAGACAGGACTTCACAGAATGTAGGTGTGTGCCCATGGTGTAAGACACCCACAGAGTTATATAGATGTTGATGTAGACAGGACGTCACAGAATGTAGGTGTGTGCCCATGGTGTAAGACATCCACAGAGTGATATAGATGTTGATGTAGACAGGACGTCACAAAATGTAGGTGTGTGCCCATGGCGTGAAACATCCACAGAGTGATATAGATGTTGATGTAGACAGGACGTCACAGAATGTAGGTGTGTGCCCATGGTGTAAGACACCCACAGAGTGATATAGATGTTGATGTAGACAGGACGTCACAAAATGTAGGTGTGTGCCCATGGTGTGAAACATCCACAGAGTGATATAGATGTTGATGTAGACAGGATGTCACAGAATGTAGGTGTGTGCCCATGGTGTGAAACATCCACAGAGTGATATAGATGTTGATGTAGACAGGACATCACAAAATGTAGGTGTGTGCCCATGGTGTGAAACATCCACAGTGTGATATAGATGTTGATGTAGACAGGATGTCACAGAATGTAGGTGTGTGCCCATGGTGTGAAACATCCACAGAGTGATATAGATGTTGATGTAGACAGGACTTCACAGAATGTAGGTGTGTGCCCATGGTGTAAGACACCCACAGAGTTATATAGATGTTGATGTAGACAGGACGTCACAGAATGTAGGTGTGTGCCCATGGTGTGAAACATCCACAGAGTGATATAGATGTTGATGTAGACAGGACGTCACAGAATGTAGGTGTGTGCCCATGGTGTAAGACACCCACAGAGTTATATAGATGTTGATGTAGACAGGACGTCACAGAATGTAGGTGTGTGCCCATGGTGTAAGACACCCACAGTGATATAGATGTTGATGTAGACAGGGCGGTATGTGCCCATGGTGTAAGACACCCACAGAGTTATATAGATGTTGATGTAGACAGGGCGGTATGTGCCCATGGTGTAAGACACCCACAGAGTTATATAGATGTTGATGTAGACAGGATGGTATGTACCCATGGTGTAAGACATCCACAGAATTGTTGTTCATGTCTGTTGCCCAGTGCAGCAGTCACCTAATGGTCATGCACTTAACTAGAAAGCCACAGTCCACAGGTTCCATTCCCCTGTACTGTCCAGGCTTTTTACTCCCCACTCTGCTGGACCTTGAATGGTGGACTGGGTGCTAGTCTTTTGGATGAGGCAATAAATCAAGGTCCTATATGCAGCATGCACTTTGCGCACGTAAAAGAATCCACATCAGTTTGATAGAAACAGACCCCCATGTACCAGAGAAACCCTCCTGAAGATCTGCATGAATTCACGAGGGAGAGGAGAAAGTTTTGTTGACCAGTTTCTTGAAAGACAATTGTTTGTAAGCCTTACTTTTCTGGCTTGTGATAGGTTTGATGTTGGTAGGAAAACGTCACCTTCAGGCCAATAGGTTTGATGTTGGCAGGAAAACATCACCTTCAGGCCAATAGGTTTGATGTTGGCAGGAAAACATCACCTTCAGGCCAATAGGTTTGATGTTGGCAGGAAAACGTCACCTTCAGGCCAATAGGTTTGATGTTGGCAGGAAAACGTCACCTTCAGGCCAATAGGTTTGATGTTGGCAGGAAAACGTCACCTTCAGGCCAATAGGTTTGATGTTGGTAGGAAAACATCACCTTCAGGCCAATAGGTTTGATGTTGGCAGGAAAACGTCACCTTCAGGCCAATAGGTTTGATGTTGGTAGGAAAACGTCACCTTCAGGCCAATAGGTTTGATGTTGGTAGGAAAACGTCACCTTCAGGCCAAGTTGTGAGCATGGCATGGTTACATAATCACAGGCATGTCTAACGCTGTAACTGACCTGAAGAAGGAAATTGTGAAGTGATCTATTTTCTTGCTGATTTTGATTTGTTTTTTCATGTCATACGTATAAATTTACCCACAGTTTTCGTTTTACCCAAATTTTATGGGTGTTTTTTTTTTTTTTTTTTTTTTCGTCAACCATTTTCATTTAATCAAAATAACCCCAATTTGATTGGTTTAACTATTTCATCATCGTTGTGTTGTTGTTGCTTGTGACTGAGTTTAGTTGTGTATGTATGTATGTATGTGTGTGTGTATATATATATACATATATATTAACTGACTTACCTGTACTAACTGATTATATTTTTGTTGTTGTTGCTTGTCCAAGTTTAGTTGTGTATATATATATGTGTATACTAACTGACTGACCTTATACTGATTATGTTTTTGTTGTTTTGGGTTGACGTTTGTTGTGCATGGTGTGTGGCTTGCAGGTAGAAGCAGCGGCGGTTGGCAGCAGTGGGGGAGAGGAGCAGGTATAGTGTGATGGGTCTGGACAGTGCACTGTGCACACCTGTAGTTTGCACACCTGTGTCTTGGTGTGCACACCTTCACTCCACCTGCTCTGGGGTTTGGGGGTTGTTGTTTTTTTTAGGGTTTTGTGTGTGTGTGTGTCGTAGTTGATTTCAGTCATTTGCCATCTACGTATCTTTTTTTTTTTTTTTTTGTTTTGTTTGTTTGTTTGTTTAAACTTTTCAATATATTTGCTTGTTTATTTCATTTAGTTTATTATTTCATTTTATGTTGTATTTTATTTGATTTTTAAATTAGGCCAGATTTAGTGTTATTACACAAGCCCTGGGTAGGCTGTGAAGGCCTGGTTGGCATGCTGGTTTTATGTTGTATTTTATTTCATGTTTAAATTAGGCCAGATTCAGTGTTGTTTCACCAGCCTTGGGTAGGCTGTGGAGGCCTGGTTAGTGAGCTGGTTTTATGCACAGGTCAAGGAGCTGCTCCCTTTATATATAATTTTTTTTTTTTTTTTTTTTTTTTTTTTTTTTTTTTTTTTAAGCATTTATCAGTTAGTCTGCACACTTTGACACCTCTTTGAAGGCAAAACTGTAGCGTAGAGATGATGTGGAGGGTGAGGGGGTTTTCACCTCTTTCAGCAGGGGAAGCAGTTGGGTTTTTTTTTTAATGCAACTGTGCATGTGTGCACTGCCAGCTTCTGTCATGGTGTCAGGATAGGCCGCACTATGTGTGTGTGTGAGACTCTGTGTGTGTGTGTGTGTGTGTGTGTGCAACTTTGTGTAGGGGTGTGTGTGTGTGCAGCTTTGTGTGTGCATGTGTGTGACTCTGTGTATGTGACTGTGTGTGTGCATATGTGTGACTGTGTGTGTGTCCATTTATGTGGCTGTTTGTGTGTTTGTGTGTGTGTGTGTGTGTAAACTCAAAATAGTTTGTTGCTGTGATAGTGGCATGATCAAGATGATAGAATTTGATGTATGTGTGTGCGATGTGTGTGTTTGCATGTGCATGCCAGTTCTCATCACAAACACTTGGCTATATCATTGCAGCTGTCAATAAGGTGATATATATCAGTACATGTGCACTTGCAAACACTTGCCCATATCCATGCAGCTGTCAATAAGGTGATACATATCAGTACATGTGCACTTACAAACACTCGCCCATATCCATGCACCTATGGATATTATGATACACATCAGTACAGGTGCACTCACAGTTGCCCATATCCATGCACTTATCGATGTGATACTCATCAGTACAGGTGCACTCACAAACACTTCACTGTATCCATTCACCAATCGATATAATGATACGTATCAGTACAGGTACATTCAAAAACACTTCACCATATCCATTCACCAATTGATATACGTAGCAGTACAGGTACATTCAAAAACACTTCACCATATCCATTCACCAGTCGATATGATGATATGTATCAGTACAGGTACATTCAAAATCACTTCACCATATCCATTCACCAGTCGATATGGTGATACCTATCAGTACAGGTACACTAACAAACACGCCTTTATCCATAGTCTTAGTATAGGGATAGTATTAAGCAGAATATCTGATCCTACACATTGACAAAACCAAAAATGACCCAGTGTCCTCACACCATCAGGTATCTGTGGCAGCGTGACTGTGCAACTGTGTCCAAGACAAACCGGATTTGTCCATAAATCACCACCTGAACATGTTTGAACTTCCTCCTCATTCATAAGAGTGGAGTGATGGCCTAGAAGTAACGCGTCCGCCTAGGAAGCAAGAGAATCTGAGCACACTGGTTCGAATCCCAGCTCAGCCGCCAATATTTTCTCCCGCTCCACTAGACCTTGAGTTGTGGTCTGGATGCTAGTCATTCGGATGAGACGATAAACCGAGGTCCCATGTGCAACATGCACTTAGCGCACGTAAAAGAACCCAAGGCAACAAAAGGGTTGTCCCTGGCAAAATTCTGTAGAAAAATCCACTTCGATAGGAAAAACAAATAAAATTGCATGCAGGAAAAAATACAAGTATGGGTGGTGCTGTAGCGTAGCGATGCGCTCTCCCTGGGGAGAGCAGCCCGAATTTCAGACAGAGAAATGTGTTGTGATAAAATGAAATGCAAATACAAATATTGTTTGTTTTACACTGTCACCTGAGGAAGGATGAATGTTTAGTCTCCCATGGATGTCAGTATTTCCACAGTATACAATGTATTGGCATTTGAAGAAGTAACATTGTTTTTTCCCTATAGTTTACTTTATATCAGTATTAAGACACATGGATTAGTTAAGCGGCCCCTGGACCCCAATCTAAAACGTTAGTTTTATCACAGAAATGAGTTGCTCCCACCCATGGTTTATTGTGCGTCCTACACAAACCATTTCTGTTCTGCAGTTCTTGTAGATAATGAGCTAGGTAGATGATGAGTCTTGTATGAATCATGTAAATGATGATTCTTGTATGAATCATGTAGATGATGATTCTTGTATGAATCATGTAGATGAGGCCTGATGCCATGTGAAGCAGTGTGTCTGGAGAACCAGGTGTGGTACAACATCCATCTCTCCAACTGCAGTGTGTGATTCATTGTAACAAAATGGACAGGGTGCTATGTTAGAATTGTTCAGGCAGCCAGGAACAGGCTAATGAAAACAGCACAATTGTGGGCAGGTTCTCCTACGTTTTCCTGGGTAGAGCTGAGTGCAGTGACCTGTCAGTGTTGACCCTTGACCCTTGAAATGCTGAGCCTTGGGCAAGTGAGATCACTGTGGGTTGAGACTGAGAGGCAGTTAGGTTTCTCTGTGTTCATATTAATGGTGTCATGGGTCGTATTGAATAGAAGTACTGCCACCCCAAGAGGAAGTTATAGAATTGTATTGTAGTACTTTTTTTTGGTCACAACAGATTTCTGTGTGAGAAGCTTGGCCTGCTGTCCCCAAGGGAGAGCATGTTGCCACAGTGCAGCACCACCTGTTTTCTTTCTTTTGTTCTTTTTTTTTTAATTCTGCCAGCAAGTATTTGTCTTCCTATCATCACAGTGGATTTCTCCATGTAGTTTTACCAGGAACAACCTGCAGTGTTTCAGCAGTGCAGTCATGAACATGTCTTCCTGTCACAGTGGATTTCTCCATGTAGTTTCACCAACAACCCACTGTGTTTCAGCAGTACAGTAGTGACCATAATGTCTTTCTATCACAGTGGATTTCTCCATGTAGTTTCACCAACAACCCACTGTGTTTCAGCAGTACAGTAGTGACCATAATGTCTTGCTGTCAGTGGATTTCTCCATGTAGTTTCACCAACAACCCACTGTGTTTCAGCAGTACAGTAGTGACCATAATGTCTTGCTGTCAGTGGATTTCTGCATGTAGTTTCACCAACAACCCACTGTGTTTCAGCAGTACAGTAGTGACCATAATGTCTTGCTGTCAGTGGATTTCTCCATGTAGTTTCACCAACAACCCACTGTGTTTCAGCAGTACAGTAGTGACCATAATGTCTTCCTGTCACAGTGGATTTCTCCATGTAGTTTCACCAACAACCCACTGTGTTTCAGCAGTACAGTAGTGACCATAATGTCTTTCTATCACAGTGGATTTCTCCATGTAGTTTCACCAACAACCCACTGTGTTTCAGCAGTACAGTAGTGACCATAATGTCTTGCTGTCAGTGGATTTCTCCATGTAGTTTCACCAACAACCCACTGTGTTTCAGCAGTACAGTAGTGACCATAATGTCTTCCTGTCACAGTGGATTTCTCCATGTAGTTTCACCAACAACCCACTGTGTTTCAGCAGTACAGTAGTGACCATAATGTCTTCCTGTCACAGTGGATTTCTCCATGTAGTTTCACCAACAACCCACTGTGTTTCAGCAGTACAGTAGTGACCATAATGTCTTCCTGTCACGGTGGATTTCTCCATGTAGTTTCACCAACAACCCACTGTGTTTCAGCAGTACAGTAGTGACCATAATGTCTTTCTATCACAGTGGATTTCTCCATGTAGTTTCACCAACAACCCACTGTGTTTCAGCAGTACAGTAGTGACCATAATGTCTTTCTATCACAGTGGATTTCTCCATGTAGTTTCACCAACAACCCACTGTGTTTCAGCAGTACAGTAGTGACCATAATGTCTTGCTGTCAGTGGATTTCTCCATGTAGTTTCACCAACAACCCACTGTGTTTCAGCAGTACAGTAGTGACCATAATGTCTTGCTGTCAGTGGATTTCTCCATGTAGTTTCACCAACAACCCACTGTGTTTCAGCAGTACAGTAGTGATCATAATGTCTTGCTGTCAGTGGATTTCTCCATGTAGTTTCACCAACAACCCACTGTGTTTCAGCAGTACAGTAGTGACCATAATGTCTTGCTGTCAGTGGATTTCTCCATGTAGTTTCACCAACAACCCACTGTGTTTCAGCAGTACAGTAGTGACCATAATGTCTTTCTGTCAGTGGATTTCTCCATGTAGTTTCACCAACAACCCACTGTGTTTCAGCAGTACAGTAGTGACCATAATGTCTTGCTGTCACAGTGGATTTCTCCATGTAGTTTCACCAACAACCCACTGTGTTTCAGCAGTGCAGTAGTGACCATAATGTCTTTTTGTCACAGTGGATTTCTCCATGTAGTTTCACCAACAACCCACTGTGTTTCAGCAGTACAGTAGTGACCATAATGTCTTGCTGTCACAGTGGATTTCTCCATGTAGTTTCACCAACAACCCACTGTGTTTCAGCAGTACAGTAGTGACCATAATGTCTTCCTGTCAGTGGATTTCTCCATGTAGTTTCACCAACAACCCACTGTGTTTCAGCAGTACAGTAGTGACCATAATGTCTTCCTGTCAGTGGATTTCTCCATGTAGTTTCACCAACAACCCACTGTGTTTCAGCAGTACAGTAGTGACCATAATGTCTTCCTGTCAGTGGATTTCTCCATGTAGTTTCACCAACAACCCACTGTGTTTCAGCAGTACAGTAGTGACCATAATGTCTTTCTATCACAGTGGATTTCTCCATGTAGTTTCACCACAACCCACTGTGTTTCAGCAGTACAGTAGTGACCATAATGTCTTGCTGTCAGTGGATTTCTCCATGTAGTTTCACCAACAACCCACTGTGTTTCAGCAGTACAGTAGTGACCATAATGTCTTGCTGTCAGTGGATTTCTCCATGTAGTTTCACCAACAACCCACTGTGTTTCAGCAGTACAGTAGTGACCATAATGTCTTTCTGTCACAGTGGATTTCTCCATGTAGTTTCACCAACAACCCACTGTGTTTCAGCAGTACAGTAGTGACCATAATGTCTTGCTGTCAGTGGATTTCTCCATGTAGTTTCACCAACAACCCACTGTGTTTCAGCAGTACAGTCGTGACGACAGCGCCATCGGAGCCAAGGAGGAGTCACGGCAGATCAAGTGTGAGTCGTCTCCCCCCACGCCCCGCTCCCTACGACTGGAGAGGGTGGCCGCCGCTCTGGCCAAGAGTCAGAGTGACACCGCCAGGTCAGTCAGTCTGTCAGTCTGGAGGGGGGCGTTGTGACAGTTATCAGTAAGCTGATGATAACAGCTGTCAGTGTGGTCAGTTCATGTGGTGATAACCAACTTCCTTTTCTCATTAAGCTCCATCTGTCTGGAACTCTTTACCTCACGATCTTCGCCATTCTCCCTCATTTCAATCTTTCAAAACTGGTCTGAAAACACACCTTTTTGAAAACGCCCATATGTAGACCGTCCATGTCTTTCCAGTGACATTCAGTTATAACCCATGCAGACTCCGCGCGCGTGTGTGTGTGTGAGGGTGTGTGTGTGTGAGGGTGTGTGTGTGTGAGGGTGTGTGTGTGTGTGGGTGTGTGTGTGTGTGTGAGGGTGTGTGTGTGTGTAATAAAGAGATGTAACAGGAGTTGTCTTTGAATCTGTTTTATGCTGTTGTGCATCAAATCATTCATTTTTCTTCTTCCTTTTGAAAGTTATTGCATGTGTCTGTATGTGTTTAATGTTTATTGTAAAGTGCTTTGAGCTCCCTTTAAGGGAGGAAACGCTCCACAAGTATCCACTATTATTAGTACTAGTAGTCGTAGTAAATCAGTGGGGTGATGATATCATGTTTATTTTGCATTGATGATGATTATGATAAGTCATTTTTTATTGAGGTGACAACAGCAGTCGTGATGATTGTGTGATGATAGTAATCATGATACTGTGTTATTAGTGAGTCAGTGTTATGACAGTAAGCATAATGATAATGTGAGTCATTGTGGTTTTTACGCTTGTCACAGTAGTGAAGTCAGTTTGTTGATGATAACAGTTATGATACTAGTGCATTAAATCCCCACGTAGAGCCAGTTACCATAAATGGTCATGTGATATATCAGAGTGGTTGAGCCTCACGAGTCTTTACGGACTGCATGAAAACAATCCACACCATGAGAGACTAGTTATCCCACAGGAGATGATGACACAGTGTGTGGTTATTGATGACACAGTGTGTGGTTATTGATGACACAGTGTGTGGTGGTTATTGATGATACAATGTGGGGTGGTTGATAACACAGTGTGTGGGATAGTTTCACAGTGTGGGCTGATTGATGACACAGTGTGTGGGGTTATTGATGACACAGTGTGTGGGATGGTTTCACAGTGTGGGCTGATTGATGACACAGTGTGTGGGATGGTTTCACAGTGTGGGGTGATTGATGACACAGTGTGTGGGATGGTTTCACAGTGTGGGCTGATTGATGACACAGTGTGGGGTTATTGATGACACAGTGTGTGGGATGGTTTCACAGTGTGGGCTGATTGATGACACAGTGTGTGGGGTTATTGATGACACAGTGTGTGGGATGGTTTCACAGTGTGGGGTTATTGATGACACAGTGTGTGGGATGGTTTCACAGTGTGGGGTTATTGATGACACAGTGTGTGGGATGGTTTCACAGTGTGGGCTGATTGATGACACAGTGTGTGGGGTGATTGATGACACAGTGTGTGGGGTTATTGATGACACAGTGTGTGGGATGGTTTCACAGTGTGGGGTGATTGATGACACAGTGTGTGGGATGGTTTCACAGTGTGGGCTGATTGATGACACAGTGTGTGGGGTGATTGATGACACAGTGTGTGGGATGGTTTCACAGTGTGGGCTGATTGATGACACAGTGTGTGGGGTGATTGATGACACAGTGTGTGGGATGGTTTCACAGTGTGGGGTTATTGATGACACAGTGTGTGGGATGGTTTCACAGTGTGGGGTGATTGATGACACAGTGTGTGGGATGGTTTCACAGTGTGGGGTGATTGATGACACAGTGTGTGGGGTGATTGATGACACAGTGTGTGGGATGGTTTCACAGTGTGGGGTGATTGATGACACAGTGTGTGGGATGGTTTCACAGTGTGGGGTGATTGATGACACAGTGTGTGGGATGGTTTCACAGTGTGGGGTGATTGATGACACAGTGTGTGGGGTTATTAATGACACAGTGTGTGGGATGGTTTCACAGTGTGGGGTTATTGATGACACAGTGTGTGGGGTTATTGATGACACAGTGTATGGGATGGTTTCACAGTGTGGGGTTATTGATGACACAGTGTGTGGGGTTATTGATGACACAGTGTATGGGATGGTTTCACAGTGTGGGGTTATTGATGACACAGTGTGTGGGGTGATTGATGACACAGTGTGTGGGGTGGTTGATAACACAGTGTGTGGGATGGTTTCACAGTGTGGGCTGATTGATGACACAGTGTGTGGGGTGATTGATGGCACAGCGTGTGGGATGGTTTCACAGTGTGGGCTGATTGATGACACAGTGTGTGGGGTGGTTGATGACACAGTGTGTGGGATGGTTTCACAGTGTGGGGTTATTGATGACACAGTGTGTGGGATGGTTTCACAGTGTGGGGTGATTGATGACACAGTGTGTGGGATGGTTTCACAGTGTGGGGTTATTGATGGCACAGTGTGTGGGATGGTTTCACAGTGTGGGGTGATTGATGACACAGTGTGTGGGGTGATTGATGACACAGCGTGTGGGATGGTTTCACAGTGTGGGGTTATTGATGACACAGCGTGTGGGATGGTTTCACAGTGTGGGGTGATTGATGACACAGTGTGTCGGATGGTTTCACAGTGTGGGGTTATTGATGACACAGTGTGTGGGATGGTTTCACAGTGTGGGCTGATTGATGACACAGTGTGGGGTGATTGATGACACAATGTGGGGTGGTTGATGACACAGTGTGGGGTGGTTGATGACACAGTGTGGGGTGATTGATGACATAATGTGGGGTGGTTGATGACACAGTGTGGGGTGGTTGATGACACAGTGTGGGGTGGTTGATGACACAATGTGGGCTGATTGATGACACAATGTGGGGTGGTTGATGACAGTGTGGGCTGATTGATGACACAATGTGGGGTGGTTGATGACACAATGTGGGGTGGTTGATGACACAATGTGGGCTGATTGATGACACAATGTGGAGTGGTTGATGACACAGTGTGGGGTGGTTGATGACACAATGTGGGCTGATTGATGACACAATGTGGGGTGGTTGATGACACAGTGTGGGGTGGTTGATGACACAATGTGGGCTGATTGATGACACAATGTGGGGTGAATGATGACACAGTGTGGGCTGATTGATGACACAATGTGGGGTGGTTGATGACACAATGTGGGGTGGTTGATGACACAGTGTGGGGTGGGGTGGTTGATGACACAGTGTGGGGTGGTTGATGACACAGTGTGGGGTGGTTGATGACACAATGTGGGCTGATTGATGACACAATGTGGGGTGGTTGATGACACAGTGTGGGGTGGTTGATGACACAGTGTGTGCTGATTGATGACACAATGTGGGGTGGTTGATGACACAGTGTGGGCTGATTGATGACACAATGTGGGGTGGTTGATGACACAATGTGGGGTGGTTGATGACACAATGTGGGCTGATTGATGACACAGTGTGGGCTGATTGATGACACAATGTGGGGTGGTTGATGACACCGTGTGGGGTGGGCTGATTGATGACACAATGTGGGGTGGTTGATGACACAGTGTGGGGTGGGGTGGTTGATGACACAGTGTGGGGTGGTTGATGACACAGTGTGGGGTGGTTGATGACATAATGTGGGGTGGTTTCAGCCGTCTGCAGGAGATGGCGCGGGGGTCGGGCAGCCCCCTGGGCAGCCTGCACAGCAGCCAGGACTCCCTGCACAAGCACTCCAAGAAGAAGGGGCTGAAGAGCTCCCTGGGCAGGTTCTTCTCCAAGAAGGACAAGAAGGCCAAGGAGGCCTACGTCAGGGAGATGGCTGCAGGTCAGTCACTACCACTGCCATCAGGCTGCACTGACATGTTTACTGTGCAAACTGCAGACGGTTTACTGCACAAACTACAGAGAGTTTACTGTACAAACAGCAGTTTTACAGTGCAATCTACAGTTTACAGTACAAACTACAGACAGTTTGCTTGCAAACTTCAGGCAGTGTACAGTACAAATAGCGGACTCTGCAAACAGTTTACAGTATTAACTACAGTTTACTGTGCAAACTGCAGACACTACTGTGCAAACTATAGACAGTTGACGGTGCCAACAGTAGACAGTTTATTGTGCAAACTGCAGACAGTTTACTGTTCAAACAGCAGACAGTTTACTGTGCAAACTGCAGGCAGTTTACTGTGCAAACTGCTGACACTACTGTGCAAACAATAGACAGTTGACGGTGCCAACAGTAGACAGTTTATTGTGCAAACTGCAGACAGTTTACTGTTCAAACAGCAGACAGTTTACTGTGCAAACTGCAGGCAGTTTACTGTGCAAACTGCTGACACTACTGTGCAAACTACAGACAGTTGACAGTGCCAGCAGCAGACAGTTTATTGTGGAAACTGCAGACAGTTGACTGTTCAAACAGCAGACAGTTTACTGTGCAAACAGCAGGCAGTTTTACTGTGCAAACTACAGGCAGTTTTAGACAGTTTTACTGTGCAAACTACATATAGTTTTACTGTGCAAACTGCAACAGTTTACTGTGCAAACTACAGACAGTTTACTGTGGAAACAGCAGACAGTTTACTCTGCAAACTGCAGAGAGTTTGCTGTACTAACTGCAGACAGTTTACTGTACAAGTTACTAACAGTTTACTGTGCAAACTACAGACAGTTTACTGTACAAACTGCAGAGTTACAAATTATAGACAGTTTACTGTACAAACTGTTGACAGTTTACAATACAAGGTACAGATAGTTTACAGTACTTACTACAGACAGTTTACTGAACAAAGTGCAAACAGTTTACAGTACTAACTACAGATAGTTTACAGTACTAACTACAGACAGTTTACAGTACAAACTACTGTTTACAGTACAAAGCACAGACAGTTTACAATAATTTGCAGTTCAAACCAGACAGTTTACTGTAGAACTACAATATACAGTAGAAACTAGAGTTTACGATACAAACTACAGTTTACAGTACAAACTGCGGTTTACAGTGCAAACTACAGTTTACAGTGCAAATGACAGTTTACAGTACAAACTACAGTGTACAGTACAAAGTACAGTGTGAGCTTTGTACAAGTGTAGTTGTGTGCTCAGTGAGAGAAGAGGGTGTCAGTTCAGCTGTGTCTTGTCTTAGCTTCTCTTCGCTGTCAGGCACGTTTAATTCAGTCTGTGTCTCAACTTCAGTGGATATGCAAGAACAGTTTTCCTCTTTGGAAAGTCAATTTTGTCACTTTGAACTTCTAACACAGCAGGACAACCCTGTTTGCAACATACAAACTGTAAGCAGTATGTTCATTGCATTTCTACAGTTTAACCAAAGATTTGAATTCACCACAACAGTTGTTTTGGGTGTAGGGTCCGGGAGTTTTGGTGGGGTTTTTTGTTGTTGTTTTTTTCTTTTATCATTTTTATAAGGGAAGTGATTTAAGGTTAAACCTGTAACATGATGACAACATACCAGCTAAACTGATAAGACAAGGAGGAAAGGCAGTGGCAGATGTCCGTACCAGATTCTGCAACGAAATCTGGCAGACCGGGGAATTGCCAGCTACATGGACGAAAGCTCTAATTATCAGACCAGACTCAAGTCTGAACACTAATCTAACTGGTAGCTGCAAGTCTGAACGCTAATCTAACTGGTAGCTGCAAGTCTGAACGCTAATCTAACTGGTAGCTGCTAAGCTGGTTCACGTCATCCAACCCTGGACAGGAGAGTAATGCGTATGGTGTGGTGTGGGGTGTGGTGGGGTGTGGTGAAAATGGATCTGTGGGCACTCTCTGACACCTTGACACTGTGTGGGGTGTGGTGTGGTGTGGTGTGATGTGATGTGTGGTGTGTGGTGGGGTGTGTGGTTTGGTGTGGTGAAAATGGATCTGTGGGCACTCTCTGACACCTTGACACTGTGTGGGGTGTGGTGTGATGTGATGTGTGGTGGGGTGTGTGGTGTGGTGTGGTGAAAATGGATCTGTGGGCACTCTGACAGCTTGATACTATATGGTGTGGTATGGTGTGGGGTGGTGTGGTATGGTGTGGGGTGGTGTGGTGTGGTGTGGTGAAAATGGATCTGTGGGCACTCTGACAGCTTGATACTATATGGTGTGGGGTGGTGTGGTGTGGTGTGGTGAAAATGGATCTGTGGGCACTCTGACAGCTTGATACTATGGGATGGGGTGGCGTGGGATGTGGTGTGGTGTGATGTGGTGTGGTGTAGTGTGGTGTGATGTGTGTGATGTGGTATGGTGACAATGGATCTGTGGGCACTCTGACACGTTGACACTGCAGCTGTGGCTGTGTGTTGATGTCCACAGCTGGCTACGACAGTGGCGACACCAGCGGCTCAGAGCTGACCATGGGCCTGGGACAGTCGGAGTTTGACCGCCGCATGAAGAAAAAGTCTGTTCCACACTTTGTGTCTGTCTCTGATCTGGTTCTCCTCCTGTTTGTTTCTATCTGTGTGTGTGTGTGTGTGAGTGTGTGTGTATCTCTGTTGTGCGAAGGGTGTGTGTAGTGTTGGAGGTTACATAATGTGGACAGTGAGTGGTCGTGGGTTCAGTTCCAGCTGACACGGCCCCCTGCCCTCACTGAGTGGTGTGTCGAAAAGCTGTTGCATGCGGAGTGATGACCTAGAGGTAACGCGTCCGCCTAGGAAGCAGGAGAATCTGAGAGCACTTGTTCGAATCACAGCTCAGCCACCAATATTTTCTCCCCCTCCACTAGACCCTGAGTGGTGGTGGTCTGGACGCTAGTCATTCGGATGAGACGATAAACCGAGGTCCCGTATGCAGCATGCACTTAGCGCACGTAAAAGAACCCACGGCAACAAAAGGGTTGTTCCTGGCAAAATTCTGTAGAAAAATCTACTTCGATAGGAAAAACAAATAAAATAACTGCATGCAGGAAAAAATACAAAAAAATGGGTGGCGCTGTTGTGTAGCAACTCGCTCTCCCTGGGCAGAGCAGCCCAAATTTCACACAGAGAAATCTGTTGTGATAAAATGAAATACAAGTACAAATATAAAATAACGCAGACTGAAAATGTACGTGCTTAACAGTCAAACATGCACTTTGTCACAAACACACTGGCTACACACACGCTCACACACACACTCAAGTTTTGAACAGTACAGCTCATTCATGACTGAGTTTAGCATAGCACCTCTGATGTGACCACACCTGTAATGATGAATTGTGGTTTATCAGACATGACACGCAGTGAAGTATCATGGTGTGTGCTATGTCAGACATGACGTGCAGTGATGTGTGCTGTGTCAGACATGACGTGCAGTGTCAAACATGACTTGCAGTGATGTGTGTGGTGTCAGACATGACGTGCAGTGTCAAACATGACTTGCAGTGATGTGTGCTGTGTCCGACATGATGTGCAGTGATGTGTGCTGTGTCAGACATGACGTGTAGTGATGTGTGCTGTGTCAGACATGATGCGCGTTGAAGTGTCATGGTGTGTGCTGTGGCAGACATGACGTGTAGTGATGTGTGCTGTGTCAGACATGATGTGTAGTGATGTGTGCTGTGTCAGACACGATGCCCGTTGAAGTGTCATGGTGTGTGGTGTGTCAGACATGACGTGTAGTGATGTGTGCTGTGTCAGACATGACATGTAGTGGTGTGTGCTGTGTCAGACGTGACGTACATTGAAGTGTGATGGTGTGTGCTGTGTCAGACATGACACGCATTGAAGTGTGATGGTGTGTGCTGTGTCAGACATGACACACGCACGCATTGAAGTGTGATGGTGTGTGCTGTGTCAGACATGACACGCATTGAAGTGTGACGGTGTGTGCTGTGTCAGACATGACGCACACTGAAGTGTGATGGTGTGTGCTGTGTCAGACGTGACGCGCATTGAAGTGTGACGGTGTGTGCTGTGTCAGACATGACGCACACTGAAGTGTGATGGTGTGTGCTGTGTCAGACGTGACGCGTATTGAAGTGTGACGGTGTGTGCTGTGTCAGACATGACGCACACTGAAGTGTGATGGTGTGTGCTGTGTCAGACATGACACGCATTGAAGTGTGACGGTGTGTGCTGTGTCAGACATGACGCACACTGAAGTGTGATGGTGTGTGCTGTGTCAGACGTGACGCGCATTGAAGTGTGATGGTGTGTGCTGTCAGACGTGACGTGCATTGAAGTGTGACGGTGTGTGCTGTGTCAGACATGACGCACACTGAAGTGTGATGGTGTGTGCTGTGTCAGACGTGACGCGTATTGAAGTGTGACGGTGTGTGCTGTGTCAGACATGACACGCATTGAAGTGTGATGGTGTGTGCTGTGTCAGACGTGACGCGCATTGAAGTGTGATGGTGTGTGCTGTCAGACATGAACTGCTGGAGGAAGCGATGAAGGCAGCCACGCCCTTCGCCCTGTGGAACGGACCCACTGTGGTGGCCTGGCTGGAGGTGAGGGAGGCCAGGAGCACTGTAGTGCCTGATGATGACCTTTTGCACATTTCATAGTAGTCCTCATAGGTTGGAGTGTTGGCCCAGTGGTAATGCATTCGCTTCGGAAGTGAGAGAATCTGAGCCCACTGGTTCAAATCCCACAGTCGCCAGTATTTTCTCCCCCTCCGCTGGACCTTGAGTGGTGGTTTGAATGCTATTCATTTGGATGAGACGATAAACCGAGGTTCCATGTGCAGCATGCACTTAGCGCACGTAAAAAAAAATCCTGCTGCAACAAAAGGGTTGTCCCTGGCAAAATTCTGTAGAAAAATCCACTTTGATAGGAAAACAAATATAATTGAAGGCAGGGAAAAAAAAAGTTTAAATGGGTGGCGCTCTCAGTGTAGCGATGCGCTTTCCCTGGGGAGAACAGCCCAAATTTCACACAGAAAAATCTGTTGTGACAAAAGAGTAATACAATACCTTACAAAAAGTTGGAAATAGAAACAGGGAAGACACAAAGGCATACCACAAGAGATACAGCTATGTAAGGTTTGTAACATATCTATGATTGGGGAATAAATGTCCCATTTATGATCAGTTGCATAATAGACATGTGACAAAAGAATGTTTGTCTCCAAAACTGGTTTTCAAGTTTTGTGATATGCTCAAAGGAGGCAAAAAAGTCATTTTGGCTGTGAGTAAGTTGATTTAATTTGCAAATGTTGTCTTGATACACTCATAGGGTAAGAAGACATTTTTGTTTTCTCAACTTTTTTGTGTCATTATTTTGTATTTGGAAATTTTTGTTCTTGGCATGAAATCATTATTTTGTTGTAATTCTCCAAACTCTGATAGGAGTGAAAGGATGCTTAAAACTGAAACTCGATGGTGGTATAAATCCTATGTGTATGTGACAGTTGTTGGTTGGTACAGAAGTTTAAGTCCAGTGTGTGTGTGTGACAGCTGTGGGTGGGGATGCCAGCATGGTACGTGGCGGCGTGTCGAGCTAACGTGAAGAGTGGGGCCATCATGTCGGCCCTGTCAGACACGGAGATCCAGCGAGAGATCGGTATCTCCAACCCCCTGCACCGCCTGAAGCTGAGGCTGGCCATCCAGGAGATGGTGTCCCTCACCTCACCCTCCGCCCCCAAGACGTCACGCACTGTGAGTCCTTCACTGTCCGTTCTCCCCCCTGCACTCTCCCTTCTCTCCCGTGCCATCTCCCCTCTCCCTTCTGTCCTCTCCCTCTCCCCTCTTTCTTCTCCCCTCCTCCTTCCCTCTCCCTTCTCCCCTCTCCCTTCTGTCCTCTCCCTCTCCCCTCTTTCTTCTCCCCTCCTCCTTCCCTCTCCCTTCTCCCCTCTCCCTTCTGTCCTCTCCCTCTCCCCTCTTTCTTCTCCCCCCTCCTTCCCTCTCCTCTCTGCCATCTCTCTTCTCTTTCTGCCTCCTCCTGAAGACCATGGGAACCTTTTGTACTGTGGTGTGTGTGACACACTTTGAACCTTGTGTACTGTGGTGTGTGTGACACACTTTGAACCTTTTGTTCTGTGGTGTGTGTGACACACTTTGAACCTTGTGTACTGTGGTGTGTGACACACTTTGAACCTTTTGTTCTGTGGTGTGTGTGACACACTTTGAACCTTTTGTTCTGTGGTGTGTGTGACACACTTTGAACCTTTTGTTCTGTGGTGTGTGTGACACACTTTGAACCTTGTGTACTGTACTGTGTGTGTGACACACTTTGAACCTTGTGTACTGTGCTGTGTGTGTGACACACTTTGAACCTTTTGTACTGTGGTGTGTGTGACACACTTTGAACCTTGTGTACTGTGGTGTGTGTGACACACTTTGAACCTTGTGTACTGTGCTGTGTGTGTGACACACTTTGAACCTTTTGTTCTGTGGTGTGTGTGACACACTTTGAACCTTGTGTACTGTGCTGTGTGTGTGACACACTTTGAACCTTGTGTACTGTGGCTGTGTGTGACACACTTTGAAGCTTGTGTACTGTGGTGTGTGTGACAGACGCTGGCGTTTGGGGACATGAACCATGAGTGGATGGGCAACGAGTGGCTGCCCAGTCTGGGCCTGCCCCAGTACCGCTCCCACTTCATGGAGTGCCTGGTGGACGCTCGCATGCTGGACCACCTCACCAAGAAGGACCTCCGCGGCCAGCTCAAAATGGTCGACAGCTTTCACAGGTCTGGTGGGGGGGAGATGCCTAGGGCAGGGGGAGAGAGTTGGGGGGGGGGGGATTTGTGTTCAAGAGGGTGGTGGTGTTGTCTGTTTTTGTTGTTGTTTATAGTGGATTTTTCATCTTTTTGTGTGTGTGGTGTGAACATTTTGGGGGGACTATGGTACTTTGTTGCAGTGCAACATTGAACAGTCAACACTGGTTCATCTTCAGTAAAGCAAAAGCAATAGAAAACAAACAAAAAAAAGAATTAAAAAAAACAGAAAGCTGTGAAAATTCTCTCTACTTTGACCACATGTTTGATTTGATGTGTGGCACAGAACCAGCCTGCAGTATGGCATCAACTGCCTGAAGAAGATCAACTACGACCGGAAAGAACTGGAAAGGCGGCGGGAAGAAAGTGCCAATGAAGTGAAAGGTGAGGACACTCAGCACAGGATTGTCATGTCTGTCATACAGGATTGTCATGTCTGTCATTTGATGCTGTCATACAGGATTGTCATGTCTGTCATTTGACTCTGTCAGCACAGGATTGTCATGTCTGTCATACAGGATTGTCATGTCTGTCATACAGGATTGTCATGTCTGTCATTTGACTCTGTCAGCACAGGATTGTCATGTCTGTCATTTGACACTGTCAGCACAGGATTGTCATGTCTGTCATACAGGATTGTCATGTCTGTCATTTGACACTGTCAGCACAGGATTGTCATGTCTGTCATTTGACACTGTCAGCACAGGATTGTCATGTCTGTCATTTGACACTGTCAGCACAGGATTGTCATGTCTGTCATTTGACACTGTCATCACAGGATTGTCATGTTTGTCATTTGACACTGTCATCACAGGTTTGTCATGTCTGTCATTCATACATGCACACCAGTCATTCTTCCGCATGTATAACTGGTTCAGAGGGATGAAAGACAAAATGTTCATAAATTCATAAATTGTAGAAAGCCAAAGAAACCGTACATGGGAAAGAGGGAGAGAGGTGTAAGGAGGGAAAGAGGGAGAGAGGTGTAAGGAGGGAGGTGTACGGAGGGAGAGAGGTGTAAGGAGGGAGAGAGGGAGATGTAAGGAGGGAGGGAGGTGTAAGGAGGGAGAGAGGGAGGGAGGTGTAAGGGAGAGAGGTGTAAGGAGGGAAAGAGGGAGAGAGGTGTAAGGAGGGAGGGAGGTGTAAGGAGGGAAAGAGGGAGGGAGGTGTAAGGAGGGAAAGAGGGAGAGAGGTGTAAGGAGGGAGAGAGGGAGATGTAAGGAGGGAGGGAGGTGTAGGGAAGGAGGCGTAAGGAGGGAGGGAGGTGTAAGGAGGGAGAGGGAGGGAGGCGTAAGGAGGGAGGGAGGTGTAAGGAGGGAGAGAGGGAGGGAGGCGTAAGGAGGGAGGGAGGTGTAAGGAGGGAGAGAGGGAGGGAGGTGTAAGGAGGGAAAGGGGGGGGGGGGTAGGAAGGGGGGGGGAAGGAGGGAAAAAGGGAGGGGGGTGTAAAGAGGGAAGGGGAGGGGGGGGTGTAAGGAGGGAAAGAGGGAGGAAGGCGTATATTGATTTGTACAAACACAGTGACGCTTCCTTGAGAAACTGAAACTGAAATGGAGGTGAATCATGCAGTTTGACATCACGTGCCTGTGGTGGTAGTGTGTGTGTGTGTGTGTACAGACGTGTTGGTGTGGTTCAACTAGTGATGACCTGTGGTGATGGTGTGTGTACAGACGTGTTGGTGTGGTCCAATGAGCGAGTGATGACCTGTGGTGATGGTGTGTGTACAGACGTGTTGGTGTGGTCCAATGAGCGAGTGATGACCTGTGGTGATGGTGTGTGTACAGACGTGTTGGTGTGGTCCATCTAGTGATGACCTGTGGTGATGGTGTGTGTACAGACGTGTTGGTGTGGTCCAACTAGTGATGACATGTGGTGATGGTGTGTGTACAGACGTGTTGGTGTGGTCCAACTAGTGATGACCTGTGGTGATGGTGTGTGTACAGACGTGTTGGTGTGGTCCAATGAGCGAGTGATGACCTGTGGTGATGGTGTGTGTACAGACGTGTTGGTGTGGTCCAATGAGCGAGTGATGACCTGTGATAATGGTGTGTGTACAGACGTGTTGGCGTGGTCCAACTAGTGATGACCTGTGGTGATGGTGTGTGTACAGACGTGTTGGTGTGGTCCAGCGAGTGATGACCATGGTGATGGTGTGTGTGTGTACAGACGTGTTGGTGTGGTCCAATGAGCGAGTGATGACCTGTGGTGATGGTGTGTGTACAGACATGTTGGTGTGGTCCAACTAGTGATGACATGTGGTGATGGTGTGTGTACAGACGTGTTGGTGTGGTCCAACTAGTGATGACATGTGGTGATGGTGTGTATACAGACGTGTTGGTGTGGTCCAACTAGTGATGACATGTGATGATGGTGTGTGTACAGACGTGTTGGTGTGGTCCAGCGAGTGATGACATGTGGTGATGGTGTGTGTACAGACGTGTTGGTGTGGTCCAATGAGTGAGTGATGACCTGTGGTGATGGTGTGTGTACAGGCGTGTTGGTGTGGTCCAACTAGTGATGACCTGTGGTGATGGTGTGTGTACAGACGTGTTGGTGTGGTCCAATGAGCGAGTGATGACCATGGTGATGGTGTGTGTACAGACGTGTTGGTGTGGTCCAGCGAGTGATGACCTGTGATGATGGTGTGTGTACAGACGTGTTGGTGTGGTCCAGCGAGTGATGACCTGTGATAATGGTGTGTGTACAGACGTGTTGGTGTGGTCCAATGAGCGAGTGATGACCTGTGATAATTGTGTGTGTACAGACGTGTTGGTGTGGTCCAATGAGCGAGTGATGACCTGTGATAATGGTGTGTGTACAGACGTGTTGGTGTGGTCCAATGAGCGAGTGATGACCTGTGGTGATGGTGTGTGTACAGACGTGTTGGTGTGGTCCAGCTAGTGATGACCTGTGGTGATGGTGTGTGTACAGACGTGTTGGTGTGGTCCAACTAGTGATGACCTGTGGTGATGGTGTGTGTACAGACGTGTTGGTGTGGTCCAATGAGCGAGTGATGACCTGTGGTGATGGTGTGTGTACAGACGTGTTGGTGTGGTCCAATGAGCGAGTGATGACATGTGGTGATGGTGTGTGTACAGACGTGTTGGTGTGGTCCAATGAGCGAGTGATGACCTGTGATGATGGTGTGTGTACAGACGTGTTGGTGTGGTCCAATGAGCGAGTGATGAAGTGGGTGCAGTCGGTCAGCCTGAGGGAGTACGCCAACAACCTGATCGAATCGGGCGTGCACGGCGCTCTCATCGCCCTGGACGACAGCTTCGACCACAACAGTCTGGCCCTTGCTCTGCAGATCCCCACACAAAACACACAGGTCTCTGCTGGGCTGCCCCTGTTTGGGTGGTCAGCACTGTCATTTCACATGCAGTGCACACTTTCACATGGTGCATGGAGCCTTGGTTTGATAAACTACATGTTTGGGTTGTCAACACATTCATTTCCCATGCATTACATACTTTCACATGGTGATGGATCATTAGTTTGATAAAATACATTGTTGGGTTGTCAACACATTCATTTCCCATGCATTACATACTGTCACATGGTAATGGATCATTAGTTTGATAAAATACATTGTTGGGTTGTCAACACATTCATTTCCCATGCATTACATACTGTCACATGGTAATGGATCATTAGTTTGATAAAATACATTGTTGGGTTGTCAACACATTCATTTCCCATGCATTACATACTGTCACATGATACATGAATCATTGGTTTGATAAACTACATGTTTTGGTATTCTCCACATTCATTTCCCATGCATTACATAGTACATCTAGACAATTACTAAACTCTAAAACCTGAAACATGACATTATCATTTAAGACATGAGTATTAATTATTGCCAGTAATTAGTGTATGAAAAAGAAAATAGCAATGTATGTAATGTCTCTGGCTGTGTGTGTGTATGTGTGACAGTGATATGGAAAGAAAACCGTGAATCTAGTGTATGTAATGTGTCTGGCTGTGTGTGTGTATGTGTGACAGTGATATGGAAAGAAAACAGTGAAGCTAGTGTATGTAATGTGTCTGGCTGTGTGTGTGTATGTGTGACAGTGATATGGAAAGAAAACCGTGAATCTAGTGTATGTAATGTGTCTGGCTGTGTGTGTGTGTGTGTGAAAGTGATATGAGTAAGAAAACAGCAATGTATGGAACAGATATGTCTGGCTCTGTGTGTGTGTGTGTGTGTGTGTGTGTGAAAGTGATATGAGAAAGAAAACAGCAATGTATGTGACAGCTGTGTCTGTGTGTGACAGGCCCGCATGGTGTTGGAACGAGAATTCAACAACCTGTTAGCTCGGGGAACAGACAGACGGCTGGAGGAGGTAAGACACACCCCATACCTCCCTCCCCCCCCTTCCCCCTTCACTGTGACACTTCCTAATCCTTGTCCACCCCCCCAGCCCCCTTCACTGTGACACTTCCCAATCCTTGTCCCCCCCCCCCTTCACTGTGACACTTCCCAATCCTTGTCCCCCCCCTTCACTGTGACACTTCCCAATCCTTGTCCCCCCCCCCCTTCACTGTGACACTTCCCAATCCTTGTCCCCCCCCTTCACTGTGACACTTCCCAATCCTTGTCCCCCCCCCCCCTTCACTGTGACACTTCCCAATCCTTGTCCCCCCCCCCCTTCACTGTGACACTTCCTAATCCTTGTCCCCCCCCCTTCACTGTGACACTTCCCAATCCTTGTCCCCCCCCTTCACTGTGACACTTCCCAATCCTTGTCCCCCCCCCCCTTCACTGTGACACTTCCCAATCCTTGTCCCCCCCCCCCTTCACTGTGACACTTCCCAATCCTTGGCCCCCCCCCCCTTCACTGTGACACTTCCCAATCCTTGTCCCCCCCCCCTTCACTGTGACACTTCCCAATCCTTGTCCCCCCCCCCTTCACTGTGACACTTCCCAATCCTTGTCCCCCCCCCCCCCTTCACTGTGACACTTCCCAATCCTTGTCCCCCTCCCCCCCTTCACTGTGACACTTCCCAATCCTTGTCCCCCTCCCCCCCTTCACTGTGACACTTCCCAATCCTTGTCCCCCCCCCTTCACTGTGACACTTCCCAATCCTTGTCCCCCCCCCCCCTTCACTGTGACACTTCCCAATCCTTGTCCCCCCCCCTTCACTGTGACACTTCCCAATCCTTGTCCCCCCCCCCACCCCCTTCACTGTGACACTTCCAATCCTTGTCCCCCCCCCCTTCACTGTGACACTTCCCAATCCTTGTCCCCCCCCCCCTTCACTGTGACACTTCCCAATCCTTGTCCCCCCCCCTTCACTGTGACACTTCCCAATCCTTGTCCCCCCCACCCCCCTTCACTGTGACACTTCCCAATCCTTGTCCCCCCCCCCCTTCACTGTGACACTTCCCAATCCTTGTCCCCCCCCCCTTCACTGTGACACTTCCCAATCCTTGTCCCCCCCCCCTTCACTGTGACACTTCCCAATCCTTGTCCCCCCCCCCCCTTCACTGTGACACTTCCCAATCCTTGTCCCCCCCCCCCTTCACTGTGACACTTCCCAATCCTTGTCCCCCCCCCCCCCCTTCACTGTGACACTTCCCAATCCTTGTCCCCCCCCCCCTTCACTGTGACACTTCCCAATCCTTGTCCCCCCCCCCCCTTCACTGTGACACTTCCCAATCCTTGTCCCCCCCCCCCTTCACTGTGACACTTCCCAATCCTTGTCCCCCCCCCCCTTCACTGTGACACTTCCCAATCCTTGTCCCCCCCCCCCTTCACTGTGACACTTCCCAATCCTTGTCCCCCCCCCCCCTTCACTGTGACACTTCCCAATCCTTGTCCCCCCCCCCTTCACTGTGACACTTCCCAATCCTTGTCCCCCCCCCCTTCACTGTGACACTTCCCAATCCTTGTCCCCCCCCCCTTCACTGTGACACTTCCCAATCCTTGTCCCCCCCCCCCTTCACTGTGACACTTCCCAATCCTTGTCCCCCCCCCCTTCACCTTGTGCACTGACCTTCCCAATCCTTGTCCCCCCCCCCTTCACTGTGACACTTCCCAATCCTTGTCCCCCCCCCCTCACTGTGACACTTCCCAATCCTTGCCCCCCCCCTTCACTGTGACACTTCCCAATCCTTGTCCCCCCCTTCACTGTGACACTCCCAATCCTTGCCCCCCCCCCTCACTGTGACACTTCCCAATCCTTGTCCCCCCCTCTCACTGTGACACTTCCCAATCCTTGTCCCCCCCCCCCCCTTCACTGTGACACTTCCCAATCCTTGCCCCCCTCCCTTCACTGTGACACTTCCCAATCCTTGTCCCCCCCTTCACTGTGACACTTCCCAATCCTTGTCCCCCCCCTTCACTGTGACACTCCCAATCCTTGTCCCCTCCCTTCACTGTGACACTTCCCAATCCTGTCCCCCTCTCCTTCACTGTGACACTTCCCAATCTGCCCCCCTTCACTCCCTCTGCCCCTCACTGTGACCTCTCCCATCCTGCCCCTCTCTCTCTCCTCTACCCCTCTCTCTGCCCTCTCCCTGCCCCTCTCCCTCTGCCCCTCTCCCTCTCCCTCTGCCCCTCTCCCTGCCCCTCTCCCTCTCCCTCTCTGCCCCTCTCCCTCTGCCCCTCTCTCTCTCCCTCTGCCCCTCTCTCTCTCCCTCTACCCCTCTCTCTGCCCCTCTCCCTGCCCCTCTCCCTCTGCCCCTCTCCCTCTGCCCCTCTCCCTGCCCCTCTCCCTCTCCCTCTGCCCCTCTCCCTCTGCCCCTCTCTCTCTCCCTCTACCCCTCTCTCTGCCCCTCTCCCTCTCTGCCCCTCTCTCTCTGCCCCTCTCCCTCTGCCCCTCTCTCTCTCCCTCTGCTCCTCTCCCTCTGCTCCTCTCCCTCTGCTCCTCTCCCTCTGCCCCTCTCTCTCCCTCTGCCCCTCTCCCTCTGCTCCTCTCCCTCTGCTCCTCTCCCTCTGCCCCTCTCTCTCCCTCTGCCCCTCTCTCTCTCCCTCTACCCCTCTCTCTGCCCCTCTCCCTCTGCTCCTCTCCCTCTGCCCCTCTGCCCCTCTCCCTCTGCTCCTCTCCCTCTGCCCCTCTCCCTCCCTCTCTGCCCCTCTCCCTCTGCCCCTCTCCCTCTGCTCCTCTCCCTCTGCCCCTCTCCCTCTGCTCCTCTCCCTCTGCCCCTCTGCTCCTCTCCCTCTGCCCCTCTGCCCCTCTCCCTCCCTCTCTGCCCCTCTCCCTCTGCCCCTCTGCCCCTCTCCCTCTGCTCCTCTGCTCCTCTCCCTCTGCCCCTCTGCCCCTCTCCCTCCCTCTCTGCCCCTCTCCCTCTGCCCCTCTGCCCCTCTCCCTCCCTCTCTGCCCCTCTCCCTCTGCCCCTCTGCCCCTCTCCCTCCCTCTCTGCCCCTCTCCCTCTGCCCCTCTGCCCCTCTCCCTCCCTCTCTGCCCCTCTCCCTCTGCCCCTCTGCCCCTCTCCCTCTGCTCCTCTCCCTCTGCCCCTCTGCCCCTCTGCTCCTCTCCCTCTGCCCCTCTGCTCCTCTCCCTCTGCCCCTCTGCCCCTCTCCCTCCCTCTCTGCCCCTCTCCCTCTGCCCCTCTGCCCCTCTCCCTCTGCTCCTCTGCTCCTCTCCCTCTGCCCCTCTGCCCCTCTCCCTCCCTCTCTGCCCCTCTCCCTCTGCCCCTCTGCCCCTCTCCCTCCCTCTCTGCCCCTCTCCCTCTGCCCCTCTGCCCCTCTCCCTCCCTCTCTGCCCCTCTCCCTCTGCCCCTCTGCCCCTCTCCCTCCCTCTCTGCCCCTCTCCCTCTGCCCCTCTGCCCCTCTCCCTCCCTCTCTGCCCCTCTCCCTCTGCCCCTCTGCCCCTCTCCCTCCCTCTCTGCCCCTCTCCCTCTGCCCCTCTGCCCCTCTCCCTCTGCTCCTCTCCCTCTGCCCCTCTCCCTCTGCCCCTCTCTATCTGCTCCTCTCCCTGCCCCTCTCTCTCTGCCCCTCTCCCTCTGCCCCTCTCTCTCTCCCTCTACCCCTCTCTCTGCCCCTCTCCCTGCCCCTCTCCCTCTGCCCCTCTCCCTGTGTCATCACTTAATCTTCGTTCCTCTCCCCCAGCCTCCCTTCCTTCTCCCACCCCACTCTCACCTCACAGTTATGTGGCCTCCATCCTGTCACTGTGCCTGTGGTCATGGCATTCTGTCATAGGGCAGGTGACATGCTGACTGATCACATGTGGCTGTGGTCATGGCATCCTGTCAGGGCAGGTGACATGCTGACTGATCACATGTGGCTGTCTCTTCCTGCTGCCTGCCTGCCTCCTCTGCTGCTGCACTGATGCTGTGCTTTTCCTCTCCACTCCACCACCATGCTCTGTGTGTGTGTGTGTCTGAGGGGGGGGGGTCCCTGTGTGTGTCTGTCCTGATGTCTCCCTGTGCCTGTCCTGATGTCTCCCTGTGTCTGTCCTGATCAGATGTGTCTGTCCTGATGTCTCCCTGTGTCTGTCCTGATGTCCATGTCTCCCTGTGTCTGTCCTGATGTCTCCCTGTGTCTGTCCTGATGTCTCCCTGTGTCTGTCCTGATGTCCATGTCTCCCTGTGTCTGTCCTGATGTCTCCCTGTGTCTGTCCTGATGTCCATGTCTCCCTGTGTCTGTCCTGATGTCTCCCTGTGTCTGTCCTGATGTCTCCCTGTGTCTGTCCTGATGTCTCCCTATGTCTGTCTTGATGTCTCCCTGTGTCTGTCCTGATGTCTCCCTGTGTCTGTCCATCCCTGTGTCTGTCCTGATGTCTCCCTGTGTCTGTCCTGATGTCTCCCTATGTCTGTCTTGATGTCTCCCTGTGTCTGTCCTGATGTCTCCCTATGTCTGTCCTGATGTCTCCCTGTGTCTGTCCTGATGTCTCCCTATGTCTGTCTTGATGTCTCCCTGTGTCTGTCCTGATGTCTCCCTGTGTCTGTCCTGATGTCTCCCTGTGTCTGTCCTGATCAGATGTGTCTGTCCTGATGTCTCCCTGTGTCTGTCCTGATGTCTCCTTGTGTCTGTCCTGATCAGATGTGTCTGTCTTGATGTCTGCCTGTGTCTGTCCTGATGTCTCCCTGTGTCTGTCCTGATGTCTCCCTGTGTCTGTCCTGATGTCTGTTCTGTGGTGTGTTGGAGATGGGGGCATTCTCAGTGTCAACATAACCTCTGCCTGTGTGATCCAGTTGTGCTTTGTGTAGGGGAGGGTCTCTTTGTGCCTGTCCTTTGTGCTGGGACTGGGAATGTGTCAGACTTTGTGTTTGGAGACGGGGTGGTTCATTGTGTGGTAACATGTGTTGGTGTGGGTTCTCCCTGTGTGTGTGTGTTTTTCTCCCTAGGAGGCTTGGGGCTTCAGGCAGGAAGTGACATATCTGACTGCAGGCATGGACGTCATGGGTCACAGTGTATCACCCACATGTTCCACACACCCCTCCTCACCACATTTGGTAGTACCATAATTTACCACCCCCACTTTGTTCACTTAAAGTGTGGTGAAAATCTGGTAGTGAGGAATCTGAAATAGCTTCAAAGTCCAGGCAGTTTGTATGTCAGTTGTCATGGATTATGTTGCAGTTGCAACATTTTCATTGTACTTAATGAAGAAATTGTTCGTTTGTTTTTAAATAAAGTACTAGAAATATAATTTCTTGTACAAAAAAAAAATGTTGTGATGACCTAAAGTAAGGAATGGAATGTCTTTTGCAACACTAGCAAAAAGAAAAAAATTGTGAACAATGGTCATTGTATCAGACTGGGTGGGGGTGGGGGGGGCTGTCCGTGACCCACAGGAAGAGAGGGGTGTGGGGACAAGGGGGGTGACCCACAATGTGACCCATGACCATGAAGCGTGTGTGTTGCCATCTGTCCTGTCTCTGCCTGGGCTGGGTGCTTCTCACCACACTGCTGTCTCCACACCAACACCCACACCTCCCCCCACCCACACCAACACCCACACTGCTGTCTCCACACCTTCCCCCACCCACACCAACACCCACACTGCTGTCTCCACACCTCCCCCCACCCACACCAACACCCACACTGCTGTCTCCACACCAACACCCACACTGCTGTCTCCACACCTCCCCCCACCCACACCAACACCCACACTGCTGTCTCCACACCTCCCCGACACTAACACCGGCACTCACTGGCTGTGTGCAGTGCTGTCTGGTTTACTGACTGCAAACAGCGCTGTTTTCTCTGACCTGCAGTCTGTGCTGTGTATGCTGTTGTCTCACACACATTGCTCTGCTGTCATACTGTATCCCTGCTTATTGCCTCAGTAAACGTAGTTCGTCATACGTGAGTCATTATTTCAGTGACAAGGAAAATGTTTGACAGTTGTGTTGACTTCAGTGGACAAACACAATGACATGATCATCCCATGGCGCATTGCATTGAAATGACAACACTGGTTGTAATCATCCCCAACACACAGGGCGCATTGCATTGAAATGACAACACTGATGGTAATCATCCCCAACACACAGGGCACATTGCATTGAAATGACAACACTGGTTGTAATCATCCCCAACACACAGGGCACATTGCATTGAAATGACAACACTGATGGTAATCATCCCCAACACACAGGGCACATTGCATTGAAATGACAACACTGATGGTAATCATCCCCAACACACAGGGCACATTGCATTGAAATGACAACACTGATGGTAATCATCCCCAACACACATTGCATTGAAATGACAACACTGGTTGTAATTATCCCCAACACACAGGGCACATTGCATTGAAATGACAACACTGATGGTAATCATCCCCAACAGACAGAGCACATTGCATTGAAATGACAACACTGATGGTAATCATCCCCAACAGACAGGGCACATTGCATTGAAATGACAACACTGATGGTAATCATCCCCAACACACAGAGCACATTGCATTGAAATGACAACACTGATGGTAATCATCCCCAACACACAGGACACATTGCATTGAAATGACAACACTGATGGTAATCATCCCCAACACACAGGACACATTGCATTGAAATGACAACACTGATGGTAATCATCCCCAACAGACAGAGCACATTGCATTGAAATGACAACACTGATGGTAATCATCCCCAACACACAGGGCACATTGCATTGAAATGACAACACTGATGGTAATCATCCCCAACACACAGGGCACATTGCATTGAAATGACAACACTGATGGTAATCATCCCCAACACACAGGACACATTGCATTGAAATGACAACACTGGTTGTAATCATCCCCAACACACAGGGCACATTGCATTGAAATGACAACACTGGTTGTAATCATCCCCAACACACAGGGCACATTGCATTGAAATGACAACAGTGGTTCTGTTAGTGTACCAGACCTCTTCATGTCTGTGGCTTGTAGAAGTCATGGTTTGGGAATGGTTTGTTTCTTGCTCTGTCCGCTCACCCCCTCTCCCTCACTCATCCGTGACGCCACACACAGGACTTTTGTGAGGGTGGCATTTTGAAATGACCTGGTTCACCGTCAGCAGCTTTTTCACGGCTGGTGCTCACTGTGTTTCACGCGACCCTGAAGCATCGCATTGCCAGCACCCACCCCACCCCCTTCCTCTGCCTTGGTCCCCCCCTCTCCTGCTTTGCGAAGCCTTGCATCTCACACCTGCGAAGCTTGCCGCGTCGAGCGCATGACAGCGTACTGTGTCACTGAAGCTCTGCCTCCCGCTTGCGTCACACACCTGGTTCTTGGCGCCTTTTTTTTTTCTTCTTTTTTTAACACTTTACTGTGGCTACACTGCACTTTATTCTGACTGGGGGTTTTTTTTGCATGGCTTAGCAGGACTGCTGGTGATGTTGGCAGTATCCATCACAGCATAGTTTGACAGCGGTGAACTGTTTGTCTCGCTGCATCGTCACAAGATTGGCGATGTCTGCAGTTTTGACTCCCTTCCCAGCATTTCATGTTTTCACTTTATCGTTTCCCTCCAGTTTGTCTGTGGCAGACTGGTATTGTTACTTCACTGAATCACTATTTCCAGGCTGTTACATTTTAGAACTTGTACTGAGATGATACTTTGGTAGCTGGGATAAGTCACTGTTAAAAGGACGTCATATCAGTCATATCCTGTAATAGCATAATCAAAGTCTAAAGTAACAGTACTGTGGATGTCACAGTAAACTTTTTTTTGTTTTTGTGTTCCTTTCTTCTGCTCTTTTCTTCTGCCTCGTAACTCTTTCACTGCCATAGGCAACTTAAGTCAACCAGACTGTTCACCCCCATAGATGAAATGAGTCGACATATGCACACACACACACACACACACACACACACACACACTTGTCGGTTTGTTGTGTTGAGTTAAAGAGTTTTTTTCTTTCTCTTATCACTTGCCCCACTTAGAGGTCATGTTGTCTCCCTTTGTGTCCGTCATCCTGCTGAGGTCATGTTGTCTCCCTTTGTGTCCCAGTCAACCTGCTGAGGTCATGTTGTCTCCCTTTGTGTCCATCATCCTGCTGAGGTCATGTTGTCTCCCTTTGTGTCCATCATCCTGCTGAGGTCATGTTGTCTCCCTTTGTGTCCCAGTCAACCTGCTGAGGTCATGTTGTCTCCCTTTGTGTCCATCATCCTGCTGAGGTCATGTTGTCTCCCTTTGTGTCCATCATCCTGCTGAGGTCATGTTGTCTCCCTTTGTGTCCATCATCCTGCTGAGGTCATGTTGTCTCCCTTTGTGTCCCAGTCAACCTGCTGAGGTCATGTTGTCTCCCTTTGTGTCCATCATCCTGCTGAGGTCATGTTGACTCCCTTTGTGTCCATCATCCTGCTGAGGTCATGTTGTCTCCCTTTGTGTCCATCATCCTGCTGAGGTCATGTTGTCTCCCTTTGTGTCTGTCATCCTGCAGAGGTCATGTTGTCTCCCTTTGTGTCCGTCATCCTGCAGAGGTCATGTTGTCTCCCTTTGTGTCCGTCATCCTGCTGAGGTCATGTTGTCTCCCTTTGTGTCCGTCATCCTGCTGAGGTCATGTTGTCTCCCTTTGTGTCCGTCATCCTGCAGAGGTCATGTTGTCTCCCTTTGTGTCCGTCATCCTGCTGAGGTCATGTTGTCTCCCTTTGTGTCCGTCATCCTGCAGAGGTCATGTTGTCTCCCTTTGTGTCCGTCATCCTGCTGAGGTCGTGTTGTCTCCCTTTGGGTCCCAGTCAACCTGCAGAGGTTGTGTTGTCTCCCTTTGTGTCCGTCATCCTGCTGAGGTCATGTTGTCTCCCTTTGGGTCCCAGTTGTCCTGCTGAGGTCGTGTTGTCTCCCTTTGTGTCCGTCATCCTGCTGAGGTCATGTTGTCTCCCTTTGGGTCCCAGTTGTCCTGCTGAGGTCGTGTTGTCTCCCTTTGTGTCCCAGTCAACCTGCAGAGGTCATGTTGTCTCCCTTTGGGTCCCAGTTGTCTTGCTGAGGTCATGTTGTCTCCCTTTGGGTCCCAGTTGTCCTGCAGAGGTCGTGTTGTCTCCCTTTGTGTCCCAGTCAACCTGCAGAGGTCGTGTTGTCTCCCTTTGGGTCCCAGTTGTCCTGCTGAGGTCGTGTTGTCTCCCTTTGGGTCCCAGTTGTCCTGCTGAGGTCGTGTTGTCTCCCTTTGTGTCCCAGTCAACCTGCAGAGGTCGTGTTGTCTCCCTTTGTGTCCCAGTCAACCTGCAGAGGTCATGTTGTCTCCCTTCGTGTCCCAGTAGTCCTGTTGAGGTCATGTTGTCTCCCTTTGTGTCCCAGTCATCCTGCTGAGGTCATGTTGTCTCCCATTGGGTCCCAGTAGTCCTGTTGAGGTCATGTTGTCTCCCTGTGTGTCCCAGTCGACCTGCAGAGGTCATGTTGTCTCCCTTCGTGTCCCAGTCATCCTGCAGAGGTCATGTTGTCTCCCATTGGGTCCCAGTAGTCCTGCTGAGGTCATGTTGTCTCCCTTCGTGTCCCAGTAGTCCTGTTGAGGTCATGTTGTCTCCCTTTGTGTCCCAGTCATCCTGCAGAGGTCATGTTGTCTCCCATTGGGTCCCAGTAGTCCTGCTGAGGTCGTGTTGTCTCCCTGTGCGTTCCAGTCAACCTGCAGAGGTCATGTTGTCTGTTGACAATAAATACCTGTTAGCTTCGTAATTCATTCTTGATGACAGTGTAACCCTGTACAAGTTATTTACACCTTTTGATAGAGTTACTCTTATTTTCACAAAAGTGATCCACACCTGTTGAAAGAGTAACTCTTACCTGTTGACATAGTAATTCACACCTGTTGACAAACTAAACTTACCTGTTGTTACCTATGTACAAAATAACCCTTGCCAGTATACAAAGTAACTCTTACCTGTTGACAAACAGCCTTGCCTGTTGACAAAGTAAATCATACCTGTTGACAAGGTGACTTACATGTTGACAAAGGAATTCACACCTGTTGACAGAGTAACCTTGACCTCTTTGCTTTGCGACTTGTGTGTCTTGACCAGATGACTGTGGTATAGTGATGTAATGGCCACTGATGAGCCCTGCACACACCTGTGTACCTGTGCTGTGTAACCAGTTATAGCTTTGTTACCTTCATTCATTGACATCCTGAACATTGTTCATTGGCTCTGTGCTTCATACATGGTGGTGACAACGTGAGAGCTACAGAACAGTGAATTGTGAGACCCTGAACTCTCATCGAACATTGTTCATTGGCTCTGTGCTTCATACATGGTGGTGACAACGTGAGAGCTACAGAACAGTGAATTGTGAGACCCTTAACGCTCATCGAACATTGTTCATTGGCTCTGTGCTTCATACATGGTGGTGACAACGTGAGAGCTACAGAACAGTGAATTGCGAGACCCTTAACGCTCATCCTGTGGCTGTTTGGTCCCTGTGTCAGTTGGTTGTATGACAGTCGTGTGACTCCAACTTGACATGGCCATGGACCTTTGTATCTCGTTTATATAACATGAATATGGTTGCCACCTAACCCTAGCTGCGTGCTTACCTCTTTATATGGATGTGAACCTTCACCATACTGTGTTATTCTTTATGGAACTGTATTGAATTATATAAACCCTCTCCTTACAATGTGAGTTTTCACTGACCTAGTTTGGATTTAAACCTTCACTTTACAATGTTATTCTTCACTGACCTAGATTGGATTTAAACCTTCACCTTACAATGTTATTCTTCACTGACCTAGATTGGATTTAAACCTTCACCTTACAATGTTATTCTTCACTGACCTAGATTGGATTTAAACCTTCACCTTACAATGTTATTCTTCACTGACCTAGATTGGATTTAAACCTTCACCATAAAGTGTTATTCTTCACTGACCTAGATTGGATTTAAACCTTCACTATACATTGTTATTCTTCACTGACCTAGATTGGATTTAAATCTTCACCTTACAATGTTATTCTTCACTGACCTAGATTGGATTTAAACCTTCACCTTACAGTGTTATTCTTCACTGACCTAGATTGGATTTAAACCTTCACCTTACAGTGTTATTCTTCACTGACCTAGATTGGATTTAAACCTTCACCTTACAGTGTTATTCTTCACTGACCTAGATTGGATTTAAACCTTCACCTTACAATGTTATTCCCCTCTGACGTAGATTGGATTTAAACCTTCACCTTACAATGTTATTCTTCACTGACCTAGATTGGATTTAAACCTTCACCATACAATGTTATTCTTCACTGACCTAGATTGGATTTAAGCCTTCGCCTTACAGTGTTATTCTTCACTGACCTAGATTGGATTTAAACCTTCACCTTACAACGTTATTCTTCATTGACCTAGATTGGATTTAAACCTTCACCTTACAATGTTATTCTTCACTGACCTAGATTGGATTTAAACCTTCACCTTACAATGTTATTCCCCTCTGACCTAGATTGGATTTAAACCTTCACCTTACAATGTTATTCTTCACTGACCTAGATTGGATTTAAGCCTTCACCTTACAATGTTATTCCTCTCTGACGTAGATTGGATTTAAACCTTCACCTTACAATGTTATTCTTCACTGACCTAGATTGGATTTAAACCTTCACCATACAATGTTATTCTTCACTGACCTAGATTGGATTTAAGCCTTCGCCTTACAGTGTTATTCTTCACTGACCTAGATTGGATTTAAACCTTCACCATACAATGTTATTCCTCTCTGACGTAGATTGGATTTAAGCCTTCGCCTTACAGTGTTATTCTTCACTGACCTAGATTGGATTTAAACCTTCACCTTACAACGTTATTCTTCATTGACCTAGATTGGATTTAAACCTTCACCTTACAGTGTTATTCCCCTCTGGCCTAGATTGGATTTAAACCTTCACCTTACAATGTTATTCTTCACTGACCTAGATTGGATTTAAGCCTTCACCTTACAATGTTATTCCTCTCTGACCTAGATTGGATTTAAACCTTCACTTTACAGTCACCTTAATGGACCTAGTAAGGATGGGATCATTACTGTTGATGTCTCAGTGCATCAGTATGGTGCAGATTGTCACTGTTCATGATGTTATACCTGTCTTCCTGTCTAACATAAGTACAACCCAACTTCCCCAAACTTCATACATTTGCGCTGACTGTGATTGCTTGTTAGTCATTGTATCATGATAACCAACAAAAAAAGCTGCATAATATATGGATAATGTTGAAGTGTGTTTTTGATGCATGGCTTCTGACATGTACTTGTGCATCTTGGTACCATGTGTGGTGTGTGTGATGTGTGTGTGTGTGTGTGTGTAACCCTTAGTGGCCTGTTTCCTCACACCTGTTTGCTCTGGCTTGTTAAAGAACCCCTGCAGTTTGTGTCAATGCTTCATGTTATAGTGTAGATCTGAACCTGCCTTGCCTACAGTAAATATCCCATAATCTCTTGCTGCCTTCTCATTTTTATTCAGATATTTCTTCTTTTTCTTCTTCCATTGTTTTTGTTGTTGGTGTTGTTTATTTTTGGGTCATATCTATTGTTTTGATATTTTGCACAGTCTGGAAACATGTATTTAATATAAAATATTTTGTTGGTTTTTTTTTATTGTGTATATTGTGTTGGGAAGAAAACAGGTAAAAAATTGATAACATAAAATGTCTGACAGTGGAATGGGTGAGCTGACAAGAGGTTTAACACTAGCAGTAGAGTTGAATGTGTGTTTATGACCCAGTGCATAGAGAGCAGTTGTGAGCTGATGTGTTGAATAGCCTCAGTTGGTGGTCTAATATATGTACACAGCAGAATGTGTTTGCATTTTAACAGACTGTGTGAAAGAAAAGAATAATGTGTGAACTAAAGTGTGTTGCCAGCTAAACAGGAGTTAGAGAAGTGATAAAGTGGAGGGGTGGGTGTGGAAACCAACTCTTTGCTGACAGGTAACTGTCAAGCACAAGTGACCCTTGACCATGAAGTGCATGGGATGTTGTTTGTATTGATATGACATGATATGGATATTTATACAGCATCTGTCCTCGGTCAGAGACCAAGCTCAAAGTCATTTGCACAACAGGCTGTCTACCTGGGTAGAGCTGACTGACAGCTGCCATTTGGGCACTCATCATTTATTTCCTGTGTCATTCAGTCAGGTTTCAGTCACACACACATATTCATACAGACATGCAACATTTTATGCATATGACCGTTTTGTACATTTACCCCGCCATGTAGGCAGCCATACTCCGTTTTGGGGAGTGTGCATGCTAGGTATGTTTGTTTCCATAATCTGCAAAGTCAACAGTGATTACAGGATCTTTAACATGTGTGTGTGATCTCTGTGTGTGTATACACATGAAGGGGGTTCAAGCACTAAGAGGTCTGCACATATGTTGACCTGGAAGATTGGAAAAATCTCCACCCTTTACCCACCTGGGGCCGTTATGAGATTCGAACCCAGGACCCTCGGATTGAAAGTCCAGTACTTTAACCACCCGGCTATTGTGCCCATATTGCGCATATTGATTGGTGTTTAGGTTTCTACACTGCCTCCAGTTCTTTTAGCTTCAGTACTGTTTGCAGTTGCAAAACCACTTTTTCTTTCTGTACTTTACATTAACTGACTGCTTGATGGAGATGGTGATTTGTGGCAACACAGGAGGCCTGGAGGCCTCACTATGGGTGTGGAGCATGGCTGAAACCCTGTCTGATCCATGATGATTTACTTGAAGGCAGTGATCCATCACACAATGTCTGCCACTCACTGACATCATCTGGCATCTCCAGCCCAAAGCCTTTTTCAGGAAGCTCTCACAGAGACAGTGAACACTGGCAGTGAAAAACAAATGTTTCTTATTGAAAACTAAAGCGACAGGCGCAATAGTGGAGTGGTTAAAGCATTGGACTTTCAATCTGAGGGTCCCAGGTTCAATTCTCAGTAATGGCACCTGGTGGGTAAAGGGTGGGGATTTTTCCAATCTCCCAGATCAACATATGTACAGACCTGCTTGTGCCTGACCCCCCTTTATGTGTATACGCAAGCAGCAGATTAAATACGCACGTTAAAGATCTTGTAATCCATGTCAGGGTTCGGTGGGTTATGGAAACAACATTCCCAGCATGCACACCCCCAAAAACAGAGTATGACTACCTATATGGTGCGGTAAAAACTGTCATACACATAAAAGCCCACTCGTTTACAATCGAGCGAACATGGGAGTTGCAGCCCACGAACAAAGAAGAAGAAGAAGAAAACTAAAGCTTTACAAACGGGGACAACTCCAACTTGATCTTACTTTATTTTTTCTTAATTGATGTGATGGAAAGAAGATGAGATGAAAGAAGACAGGTGAGAAGTGCTGCCCAGTGCTGACTGATGGCTGATGTGCTGGTCACCTGACTAAGGACTGGGTTGGTCCGTGCTGTCTTAGTGCTGCATTCCCCACCAAAACATGGACACTCAGCAAACCAAGTGTCACTTTGACACACTGCAAAATGGGAAGCCAGCTATGTTGGCTGTAGTGAACTCTTTGCCTGTCTGTCACGCTCAGTGTTTTGATTAAAGATCTTACTGCCAAGAGGGAAGTTTTCCCTTGATTGGATTTCAGGTTTTAGTTAGGCTGACTGATAATTGCTGCTGAAGTAGCATTTGAATGAAACCCGTGTGTCGTCAGCAGACTAGATCTGACATTAGTGTAGGGTTCATCAGGTGACAGGCCATCCTGTGCAAAGGGTTGGTTTCCATGGTGATTTTGGGCTCTGACATGGCATGGGCTGACAGTGATGAGTGTTGTACATACAGCTATGATTGACTAGTGCCTAGTCATTGACTAGTGTGTCATTGAGCAGTGTACTGAGCATCCCTAACAAGGCTGTTTGGTCCTGCTATAATGGATGGTGTCTTTTTTCTTCTTCTTTCTTTAGACCAGTACATTCCTGTTGTTTGTTTTTATGATTTAAGTGTTGTGGCTTGTTGATGATGTTCTGTTCAATTGCTTTCTTGCTCTTTTCCCCTCTAGGCGCGGTGAGACCTGCCACAGGTAATTCACTGCTCCCTGTCTGCCTGTACCCAGCCTGTCTCTCTGTCTGCCTCTCTCTCTGTCTCTCTCTACTCATCCTGTCTGTGTACAAGCTGTCCCACCTTTCAGGCTCACTCTCATCAGCCGTCAGCACTTTTATGTTGTGTACAATGCTTGGGTCATCTTTGAAGGCCTGACCAACGCACTGTGTGTGTGTGTGTGTGAAGGCCTGACCAACGCACTGTGTGTGTGTGTGTGTGAAGGCCTGACCAACGCACTGTGTGTGTGTGTGTGTGTGAAGGCCTGACCAACGCACTGTGTGTGTGTGTGTGTGTGAAGGCCTGACCAACACACTGTGTGTGTGTGTGTGTGTGAAGGCCTGACCAACGCACTGTGTGTGTGTGTGTGTGTGAAGGCCTGACCAACGCACTGTGTGTGTGTGTGTGTGAAGGCCTGACCAACGCACTGTGTGTGTGTGTGTGTGAAGGCCTGACCAACGCACTGTGTGTGTGTGTGTGTGAAGGCCTGACCAACACACTGTGTGTGTGTGTGTGTGAAGGCCTGACCAACACACTGTGTGTGTGTGTGTGTGAAGGCCTGACCAACACACTGTGTGTGTGTGTGTGTGAAGGCCTGACCAACACACTGTGTGTGTGTGTGTGTGTGAAGGCCTGACCAACACACTGTGTGTGTGTGTGTGTGTGTGAAGGCCTGACCAACGCACTGTGTGTGTGTGTGTGTGAAGGCCTGACCAACGCACTGTGTGTGTGTGTGTGAAGGCCTGACCAACGCACTGTGTGTGTGTGTGTGTGTGTGTGAAGGCCTGACCAACGCACAGTGTGTGTGTGTGTGTGTGAAGGCCTGACCAACGCACTGTGTGTGTGTGTGTGTGAAGGCCTGACCAACGCACTGTGTGTGTGTGTGAAGGCCTGACCAACGCACTGTGTGTGTGTGTGTGTGTGTGAAGGCCTGACCAACGCACTGTGTGTGTGTGTGTGTGTGTGTGTGAAGGCCTGACCAACGCACTGTGTGTGTGTGTGTGAAGGCCTGACCAACGCACTGTGTGTGTGTGTGTGTGTGTGAAGGCCTGACCAACGCACTGTGTGTGTGTGTGTGTGTGTGTGTGAAGGCCTGACCAACGCACTGTGTGTGTGTGTGTGTGTGAAGGCCTGACCAACACACTGTGTGTGTGTGTGTGAAGGCCTGACCAACGCACTGTGTGTGTGTGTGTGTGTGTGAAGGCCTGACCAACACACTGTGTGTGTGTGTGTGTGTGAAGGCCTGACCAACGCACTGTGTGTGTGTGTGTGTGTGTGAAGGCCTGACCAACACACTGTGTGTGTGTGTGTGTGTGAAGGCCTGACCAACACACTGTGTGTGTGTGTGAAGGCCTGACCAACGCACTGTGTGTGTGTGTGTGTGTGTGAAGGCCTGACCAACGCACTGTGTGTGTGTGTGTGTGTGAAGGCCTGACCAACGCACTGTGTGTGTGTGTGTGTGTGAAGGCCTGACCAACGCACTGTGTGTGTGAAGGCTCCTTTTTCTGTCTTTGTTGCTGTTGTTCATGTTTTTTGTGGGTGATTTGTTTTTTCAGCAGATGTGGTGTAGCATATTTGGTTCACTCTGCACGCTTTGACACTTCATTGAAAGTGAAACTTTGGCTTGTGTAATAGTTCAGCTGCTGCACAGATGCTGCGTACAACGCGCGTATAGGCACAGAGGCACACGCACATCTCCTACAAAGATACAAATAGCCACAGGTGCCTGCGTAGGTGTTGACACTTTTGGCAAGCAAGGGAGTGCTGGCACTCAATGATAAACATGCGCTCACACACACATGTGCTTGTGTAAGTGCATATAATATATATATATGCCACTGTTTGTGCACACACATGTGTGCTTGTAAGTGCATATAATATATATATGCCCCAGATTGTGCACACACACGTGTGCTTGTATGTAAGTGCATATAATATATATATGCCCCAGATTGTGCACACACATGTGTGCTTGTAAGTGCATATAATATATATATGCCCCAGTTTGTGCACACACATGTGTGCTTGTAAGTGCATATAATATATATATGCCCCAGATTGTGCACACACACGTGTGCTTGTATGTAAGTGCATATAATATATATATGTCCCTGATTGTGCACACACACACATGTGTGCTTGTAAGTGCATATAATATATATATGCCCCAGATTGTGCACACACACGTGTGCTTGTATGTAAGTGCATATAATATATATATGCCCCAGATTGTGCACACACACACAAACTAACAGGTAGACAACTCTTCTTTCACAAATTTGTGTCTTGAAAGCAGTGATTGTCCTAAAAGCAGTCCTTCACAGTTCTACTTTTGTCAGTCCACAAGGAGAAAGGTGGAAAGTTGTGTCTTGAAAGCAGTGATTGTCCTAAAAGCAGTCCTTCACAGTTCTACTTTTGTCAGTCCACAAGGAGAAAGGTGGAAAGTTGTGTCTTGAAAGCAGTGGTTGTCCTAAAAGCAGTCCTTCACAGTTCTACTTTTGTCAGTCCACAAGGAGAAAGGTGGAAAGTTGTGTCTTGAAAGCAGTGATTGTCCTAAAAGCAGTCCTTCACAGTTCTACTTTTGTCAGTCCACAAGGAGAAAGGTGGAAAGTTGTGTCTTGAAAGCAGTGATTGTCCTATAAGCAGTCCTTCACAGTTCTACTTTTGTCAGTCCACAAGGAGAAAGGTGGAAAGTTGTGTCTTGAAAGCAGTGATTGTCCTAAAAGCAGTCCTTCACAGTTCTACTTTTGTCAGTCCACAAGGAGAAAGGTGGAAAGTTGTGTCTTGAAAGCAGTGGTTGTCCTAAAAGCAGTCCTTCACAGTTCTACTTTTGTCAGTCCACAAGGAGAAAGGTGGAAAGTTGTGTCTTGAAAGCAGTGATTGTCCTAAAAGCAGTCCTTCACAGTTCTACTTTTGTCAGTCCACAAGGAGAAAGGTGGAAAGTTGTGTCTTGAAAGCAGTGATTGTCCTAAAAGCAGTCCTTCACAGTTCTACTACAAGAAGGAGGGTGGCAGAATGGTTATGATCTCATCTGTCAATACAGAGTCCATATGGGTGTGGGTTCCAATCCCGATCCCGCCCTTTTCTCTCAGGTTGGACTGGAAAATCAAACTGAGCGTCTATGGTCTAGTCATTCAGATGAGGTGATAAACCGAGGTGCCATGTGCAACAAACATTTGGCACACTGAAAAAGAACCCATGACAACAAAATCCACTCTGATAGGTACACACATGTATGCATGCACTCAATGCCTGACTGAGCATGTTGGGTTATGCTGCTGGTCAGCGATCTGCCAAGCAGTTGTGGTGTAGTGTGTATGGATTTGTCTGAACGCAGTGATGCCTCCTTGAGAAACTGAAACTGAATCTCAATCCATGCTGCTGTTTCAGAGGTGTCAGATGATTTGGGGAAAATACAAGATATTTGACATGTTGTGTGTTGTCAGTGTAAGCAGACCCCCATTGCTGATAGCTGTTCTTGAGCTGTGTAATGTGTGCTGTGTGCTTTTCTCTCCTTTGAAGCTGCTGTGTGCACTTTGATTTCTTTGATTGATGGCTGTATTCAGCCTTGTGCACAAAGCTGTGAATAGTTTGACTTACATGAACAGTTAAAGCATTTTAATGTGTGTGGAGTACTGCACAAATTCCTGTATCACAGACTTTCTGCCTTTGTGTGAAAAAAAATGTTTGAATGATAAAATAGGAGTCCTATGAATTTCAAAACACTTTCACTTCTTCGTATTGTATAATTTAACTCACTCAGTACGGCCAGCCCTCTCTTCTCCTCTACACAGACCCCTCGGATGTCCAGTGGGTGTCTGAATGACCCAACCTTTAGCTTCCGTCGTCATATTTGTGGTATTCTTTGTCAACATTCACGTCTTCAGTATAAGAGCCTTCCGCTTGCAATATTTTGATGATGGTAATTGGGGTGAAACGCTGTTAACGTCGTCTCTTTTGCCGTTCGTATGGAGAGAGTTAAAGCTGAGAGACTGTTTCTTCCAACCATGCCAGTGAAGTCACATGTGATGAAATGAGATTGTCTTCAGTCATGAATGATGTGGACATTGTTCACAAGGTGCAGTCTTGACACAGAGATTCATGTATGAACTGTGACATTGACAGTATCTCTGTAGATCAGCATCACAAGGTGCAGAGTCTTGACACAGAGATACATGTATGAACTGACATTGACAGTATCTCTGTAGATCAGCATCACAAGGTGCAGAGTCTTGACACAGAGATACATGTATGAACTGTGACATTGACAGTATCTCTGTAGATCAGCATCACAAGGTCCAGAGTCTTGACATAGAGATACATGTATGAACTGTGACATTGACAGTATCTCTGTAGGTCAGCATCACAAGGTGCAGAGTCTTGACATAGAGATACATGTATGAACTGTGACATTGACAGTATCTCTGTAGATCAGCATCACAAGGTGCAGAGTCTTGACATAGAGATACATGTATGAACTGTGACATTGACAGTATCTCTGTAGATCAGCATCACAAGGTGCAGAGTCTTGACACAGAGATACATGTATGAACTGTGACATTGACAGTATCTCTGTAGATCAGCATCACAAGGTGCAGAGTCTTGACATAGAGATACATGTATGAACTGTGACATTGACAGTATCTCTGTAGATCAGCATCACAAGGTGCAGAGTCTTGACATAGAGATACATGTATGAACTGTGACATTGACAGTATCTCTGTAGATCAGCATCACAAGGTGCAGAGTCTTGACATAGAGATACATGTATGAACTGTGACATTGACAGTATCTCTGTAGATCAGCATCACAAGGTGCAGAGTCTTGACACAGAGATACATGTATGAACTGTGACATTGACAGTATCTCTGTAGATCAGCATCACAAGGTGCAGAGTCTTGACACAGAGATACATGTATGAACTGTGACATTGACAGTATCTCTGTAGATCAGCATCACTAGGTGCAGAGTCTTGACACAGAGATACATGTATGAACTGTGACATTGACAGTATCTCTGTAGATCAGCATCACAAGGTGCAGAGTCTTGACATAGAGATACATGTATGAACTTTGACATTGACAGTATCTCTGTAGATCAGCATCACAAGGTGCAGAGTCTTGACATAGAGATACATGTATGAACTGACATTGACAGTATCTCTGTAGATCAGCATCACAAGGTGCAGAGTCTTGACATAGAGATACATGTATGAACTGTGACATTGACAGTATCTCTGTAGATCAGCATCACAAGGTGCAGAGTCTTGACATAGAGATACATGTATGAACTGTGACATTGACAGTATCTCTGTAGATCAGCATCACAAGGTGCAGCGTCTTGACACAGAGATACATGTATGAACTGTGACATTGACAGTATCTCTGTAGATCAGCATCACTAGGTGCAGAGTCTTGACACAGAGATACATGTATGAACTGTGACATTGACAGTATCTCTGTAGGTCAGCATCACAAGGTGCAGAGTCTTGACATAGGGATACATGTATGAACTGTGACATTGACAGTATCTCTGTAGATCAGCATCACAAGGTGCAGAGTCTTGACACAGAGATACATGTATGAACTGTGACATTGACAGTATCTCTGTAGATCAGCATCACAAGGTGCAGAGTCTTGACACAGAGATACATGTATGAACTGTGACATTGACAGTATCTCTGTAGATCAGCATCACAAGGTGCAGAGTCTTGACATAGAGATACATGTATGAACTGTGACATTGACAGTATCTCTGTAGATCAGCATCTCTTTGTGGACAGATCCACCTGTACACATTTCTGTGCTTGAAGCTTCTTTCATAATATAGGAACTCCTGTCATAAATCCCCAAAATTACAGAAAACATTTTTGTCATTAATGTGTATTTCAGATTGATTCATCAATCAAAATTTTCCTAGGTGCCCATCTTCCCCCCAAAATACAGACCACAAGTCATGGCCTATTTGCCTTCTCTCTCTCTCTCTCTCTCTCTCTCTCTCTCTCTCTCTCTCTCTCTCTCTCTCTCTCTTCCTCTCTGTCTCCCTCTCCCTCTCTCTCTCTCTCTGTCTCTCTCTCCCCCTCTCTCTCTCTGTCTCTCTCTCCCCCTCTCTCTCTGTCTCCCTCTCCCTCTCTCTCTCTGTCTCTCTCTCCCCCTCTCTCTCTGCCTCCATCTCCCTCTCCCTCTTTCTTTTTGCTGCCTCTATTTCTGTGATAGACAGTAAATTCTATCTTGCTTTGGCATTTTCTTGTCACCATTCACCAACAATTAACATGTTGGATAAGTTAGTTTCAGTCTTTCTTTCCTACTTTAATCAAGTTCAGTTTCAAAGAGGTGTCAGAGTGTGCGGACAGATCCATATATGCTTCACCACATTTACTGGGGGTGGAGTGGTGCCTGACCTTTACATAACCCAACACGCTGATCAGGCCTTGAGAGCCTACCCCAGGTTTTTGTCTACAACGTTAACCTAAAAACAAAATAAGATAATTAGAAATAAATTCACCGACCAACAGAGCGTGTCCAGTGGTCCCAGAGTAGGGTACCTACAGTCCAAAGTGAGCATTGGTCCGCATGAAGTGGCTGTGTCCCACAAGTGAGCAATGGTCCACATGAAGTGGCTGTGTCCCACAAGTGAGCATTGGTCCACATGAAGTGGCTGTGTCCCACAAGTGAGCAATGGTCCACATGAAGTGGCTGTGTCCCACAAGTGAGCATTGGTCCACATGAAGTGGCTGTGAGCATTGGTCCACATGAAGTGGTTGTGTCCAACAAGTGAGCATTGGTCCACATGAAGTGGTTGTGTCCCACAAGTGAGCTTTGGTCCACATGAAGTGGTCGTCCCACAAGTGAGCATTGGTCCACTTGAAGTGGCCGTGTCCCACAAGTGAGCAATGGTCCACATGAAGTGGTTGTCCCACAAGTGAGCAGTGGTCCACATGAAGTGGTTGTCCCACAAGTGAGCAGTGGTCCACATGAAGTGGTTGTCCCACAAGTGAGCAGTGGTCCACATGAAGTGGCTGTGTCCCACAAGTGAGCATTGGTCCACATGAAGTGGCTGTGTCCCACAAGTGAGCTTTGGTCCACATGAAGTGGTCGTCCCACAAGTGAGCATTGGTCCACTTGAAGTGGCTGTCCCACAAGTGAGCAATGGTCCACATGAAGTGGTTGTCCCACAAGTGAGCATTGGTCCACATGAAGTGGCTGTGTCCCACAAGTGAGCATTGGTCCACATGAAGTGGTTGTGTCCCACAAGTGAGCATTGGTCCACATGAAGTGGCTGTGTCCCACAAGTGAGCATTGGTCCACATGAAGTGGCTGTGTCCCACAAGTGAGCAATGGTCCACATGAAGTGGTTGTCCCACAAGTGAGCATTGGTCCACATGAAGTGGCTGTGTCTCACAAGTGAGCATTGGTCCACATGAAGTGGTTGTGTCCCACAAGTGAGCATTGGTCCACATGAAGTGGTTGTGTCCCACAAGTGAGCATTGGTCCACATGAAGTGGCTGTCCCACAAGTGAGCATTGGTCCACATGAAGTGGCTGTGTCCCACAAGTGAGCAATGGTCCACATGAAGTGGCTGTCCCACAAGTGAGCATTGGTCCACATGAAGTGGCTGTGAGCATTGGTCCACATGAAGTGGTTGTGTCCAACAAGTGAGCATTGGTCCACATGAAGTGGTTGTGTCCCACAAGTGAGCTTTGGTCCACATGAAGTGGTCGTCCCACAAGTGAGCATTGGTCCACTTGAAGTGGCCGTGTCCCACAAGTGAGCAATGGTCCACATGAAGTGGTTGTCCCACAAGTGAGCATTGGTCCACATGAAGTGGCTGTGTCCCACAAGTGAGCATTGGTCCACATGAAGTGGCTGTGTCCCACAAGTGAGCAATGGTCCACATGAAGTGGCTGTCCCACAAGTGAGCATTGGTCCACATGAAGTGGCTGTGTCCCACAAGTGAGCAATGGTCCACATGAAGTGGCTGTCCCACAGGTGAGCAATGGTCCACATGAAGTGGCTGTGTCCCACAAGTGAGCAATGGTCCACATGAAGTGGCTGTGTCCCACAAGTGAGCATTGGTCCACATGAAGTGGCTGTGTCCCACAAGTGAGCAATGGTCCACATGAAGTTGCTGTCCCACAAGTGAGCAATGGTCCACATGAAGTGGCTGTGTCCCACAAGTGAGCAATGGTCCACATGAAGTGGCTGTGTCCCACAAGTGAGCAATGGTCCACATGAAGTGGCTGTGTCCCACAAGTGAGCAATGGTCCACATGAAGTGGCTGTGTCCCACAAGTGAGCATTGGTCCACATGAAGTGGCTGTGTCCCACAAGTCAGCATTGGTCCACATGAAGTGGCTGTCCCACAAGTCAGCATTGGTCCACATGAAGTGGCTGTCCCACAAGGACCTCACATGGAGCTGGTCTCTCAACTGAGGGTTGTGGAAGGTAGAGTCTGCATCCTCCCCTTGTCCTTCCCTTGCAAACTGAAATATGTTGGATGAGAAAAAGCGGGTGGCAGCACTTGCTAGGATGGGTCCTGGGTCCTGGTGTGGGTGTTAATGAAGGGTGGGGAGAGCTGCTGCCATGCCTTTGCCTGTAGTCACAGTACAGGGTTGTTTTTTCCTCATTTTTTGTTAGTTTGTTTTATGCTGCATTGAGTGGATAGTGGTCAGGTTTGCACAGCTCAGAGTCCAGTGTCCAGCTCAGCATGGATGGGAGATGGTCACAGAAAGAGTAATGATAATAATAATAATAAAGAAGAAGAATGCATTTATAGAGTGCATACTCTGCAACACTAAGCGCATTTAACAGGTGTGTGACATGTGAATAAAGTTAAGTTGTAAGGGCATGAAAAATGTCAAAGATAGAAAATGACTGAGTTGTATAGAGCATGAAAAATGTCAAAGATACAAACTGACTGAGTTGTATGGAGCATGAAAATGTCAAAGATACAGAGTAAGTTGTAAGGGCATGAAAAATGTCAAAGATACAAACTGACTGAGTTGTATGGAGCATGAAAAATGTCAAAGATACAGAGTAAGTTGTAATGACTGGAAATACTGTTTAAGAGCAGCAAACTGGTGTAACAGTACACACACACACACATCCCCCTCCTCCTGCCACCCCACCCCTCACCCCTTCTGCACTCTCACACACACATGGCCTTGTGCACCAATGCACACAAAGACATTGTGGGGGAGAAAGATGTGGTCTGTGATTGAATTATCTTGTTAACTTAAGTTGTTAAGTTGTGAAGAAAATGGCATGCCTCCAAAAGGTGATGATGACAGTTCACAGAGTGTGTTGTGTCCAGCTTTACAGAGCAGAGACAGCGGTCAGTTCATTTGGTCCAGCCAGTTTCTCCCTGTTGTACCCCGCATGCTGCCCACTTGTTTGGGGATTAAAGAAAACACACAGCAACGAGTCATGCAAAGCACAAAATGGGATTATATCATTTTTGTGAAACTTGTCAGTGACTCCTAGAGTTAGTTGCTAACAGCGTATAGCCTGTCTACACTTTGAAGTTGTGAAGTATTGAAATGAAGTTCAATCGTCAGCTTCCTGCCTTGACATGACTGAAATTCAGGGTGGTCAGGTCAGAAATGCACTTTACATTCACACTCAAAGAAGTCTTACTTTAGCTGATTGCTTTCAACAGTGGAAAGGTCAGCGATGCCATTATTGGCGTATTATGTCATTGCCTGCTACACTGTCAGTTCAGAACTGACCTGGTCTGAAATGTTAGTGTGAAAAAGGTGTAAAATGAACATTTGTCGTGTCCTGCCAGGCAGTTCCTTTATGTCTTGTGAATCCTACACAGTATACCCATTATGTCCCGTGTGTCACAACCAGTATACCATTTGACTTGTATGTCCTACCCAGTGTACCATTTATGTCTTGTGTCCTACCCACTGTCTAGTGTGTCATGCCAGTATACCCTTTTGGTGTGTTCTGTACCATTTTATCTCCTGTGTCCTACCCACTACATGAGTTATATACCAACAGATGTCCTGTTTCTCCTACCCATTCAAATTCTGCCTATCCAACCTGGCATATCTCATGTACCAACTTGTCCAGTGCAGTTTTGCATCCTATCCAAATGTGGTGCCCAGCCCAGATTGCTCCCAGTGTCCTCGGTGTGTTGACAGAGCAAGTGACATGATGGAAAGCAGTTGTGATGTGATGTTTTTTTCCGGAAGGAATTTCTACATGTTGACAAGACACAGTACCAGTAAAGCAGCAGTGTGTTCTGGAGCTGACCACAGTTCTGTTGGCAGTGATTTGTTTCACCGTTAACATTTTCTGGCATGTGAATGTCTTTAAACAAGTGTTGGATGCAGTCCTGCCTAGTTTGACAGGGAGTTTTGATACCACGTAGAATGTTCCAGTGTCAAAGTTTTGAGAGAGAGAGGGAAAGAAGTGTGTATCAGAAAATCAGCATGTGGATATGCCTGAGCCATGGTGAGTTCAGCTGGTTGAAATTTGATGTGATTTCATTCTTCACTGGCACCACGGTCACTGTCAAAGCACGCTGTTTTGCAGTGTGTTGGTTTGTGTCACCTCGGAGTTGATGCACTTCCAGTCCCCTGTGGCGTCTGTCACTGAGTGTGTGTGGAACCGCTTTGGTTTGTGTGACAGATGTCTGTCACTGTGTGCAGAACCGCCTTGGTTTGTGTGTGACGGATATCTGTCACTGTGTGCAGAACCGCCTTGGTTTGAGTGTGACGGATATCTGTCACTGTGTGCAGAACCACCTTGGTTTGTGTGTGACGGATATCTGTCACTGTGTGCAGAACCGCCTAGGTTTGTGTGTGACGGATATCTGTCACTGTGTGCAGAACCGCCTTGGTTTGTGTGTGACGGATATCTGTCACTGTGTGCAGAACCGCCTGGGTTTGAGTGTGACGGATATCTGTCACTGTGTGCAGAACTGCCTCGGTTTGTGTGTGACGGATATCTGTCACTGTGTGCAGAACCGCCTCAGTTTGTGTGTGATGGATATCTGTCACTGTGTGCAGAACCGCCTTGGTTTGTGTGTGACGGATATCTGTCACTGTGTGCAGAACCGCCTTGGTTTGTGTGTGACGGATATCTGTCACTGTGTGCAGAACCGCCTTGGTTTGAGTGTGACGGATATCTGTCACTGTGTGCAGAACTGCCTTGGTTTGTGTGTGACGGATATCTGTCACTGTGTGCAGAACCGCCTCAGTTTGAGTGTGACGGATGTATGTCTCTGTGTGTAGAACCAGTTTGGTGGGTGTGCAGAACCACCTGCTGTTGGTGTCATCACCTGTGATGCTCATGAATGTTTTGTGTTTGCTGTTTATGGTGGCTTGTGTGGTGTTAGTGGTGCTGTGTGTGTGAGAGAGAGAGAGTGTGTGTGTGTGTGTGTGTGCGCAGAGGCTTGAAGGCAGCACAACTGTAGTTAAAAGCATCTCCTTGTGCATTGTCTGTGATGAATTTTAGCATGTTGTCCATTTGTGTGTGTGTGTGTGTGTTGTTAGTATGTCAGTATGCAATGTGTGTTGCAAAAGTTTATCCGTTTGAACTGCTGATGGTAGATATGTTTGTGTATTACTGATGGCAGCTTTTTGTGAATGTGTATGTGTGTGGAGTTGCTAAGGCAAATATGTTTTTGTGTTGCCTATAGTTTATAATTACGTGTGTTTGTGCAGCTGATAATAGATAATTGTGAGGTGATAATGCCAGCAGTATGGCTTTGGCTGAGTGAGTTGGTTTTGACAGATTGTGTGTGTGAGTGTGTGCAGTAAGCTGAGGCATGCATGCTAGTGCATGCTGCAAAGACTGCTGTGTGCTGCCAAAAAAAGTGGCTGTATGTTTGGTGCTGAAAGTGACGATTGCTCTGTGTGTGTGTGTGTGTGTGTGTGTGTGTGTGTGTGCTGCTGCTGCTAACTGATGTGTGTTTGATGCTGAAAGTGATAGTGGCTGCTGTGTGTGTATGCCCCTATTTAATGTGTTGATGTCACCATGGTGATTTGACATGTGCCTGTAGCCAGAGGTACCTAGGTATGTTAGTGGCAGGTATCAGCATCCAGGTGAACGGTAGGAATGGCTATGTGTGCATTTTGCAAACTGCAACAAGTTTTGATTACCATTGTTCACAGTAGCTGTATGGATTTTCCTATGGAAGCATTTGAGAGTGACAGATGCATTGCAAATGGCAGCGAGTGTGTTCATGATGTGTAGATGTGTATGTATGTTATTTGGTGCAGCATTTATGGATCAGTGCATATGCTTTTATGCCTCACTGAAACCGAAACTGACGTATAGGTGTATATTATATGTGACATAGCACCTCCTTCAAACAGACTGAAATGAGGTGGAGGCATGCATGGGTGTCTGTCAGTGTCTGCTGTGTGTGTATGAACCATCAGCTGTCTGCCTCATGTGTGTGTGTCATAGACCAGCTGTGTGTATGACATGCTGTCAGTGTCTGCTGTGTGTGTATGAACCATCAGCTGTCTGCCTCATGTGTGTGTGTCATAGACCAGCTGTGTGTATGACATGCTGTCAGTGTCTGCTGTGTGTGTATGAACCATCAGCTGTCTGCCTCATGTGTGTGTGTCATAGACCAGCTGTGTGTATGACATGCTGTCAGTGTCTGCTGTGTGTGTATGAACCATCAGCTGTCTGCCTCATGTGTGTGTGTCATAGACCAGCTGTGTGTATGACATGCTGTCAGTGTCTGCTGTGTGTGAATGAACCATCAGCTGTCTGCCTCATGTGTGTGTGTCATAGACCAGCTGTGTGTATGACATGCTGTCAGTGTCCGCTGTGTGTGAATGAACCATCAGCTGTCTGCCTCATGTGTGTGTGTCATAGACCAGCTCTGTGTATGAGATGCTGTCAGTGTCCGCTGTGTGTGAATGATCCATCAGCTGTCTGCCTCATGTGTGTGTGTCATAGACCAGCTGTGTGTATGAGATGCTGACCTGACAGTGTGAGTGTCCCTGACCTGGTAATGTGAATGTCCTTGACCTGACAATGAGTGTCCCTGACCTGACGATGTCAGTTCCTGACCTGATGATGTGGATTACATCCCTGACCTGACAATGTGAATTATGTCCCTTACCTGATGATGTCAGTGACCCTGACCTGATGATGTGGATTACATCCTTGACCTGACAGTGTGAATTGTGTCCCTGACCTGACGATGTGAGTGACCCTGATCTAATGATGTGGATTACATCCCTGACCTGACAGTGTGAATTGTGTCCCTGACCTGACGATGTGAGTGACCCTGATCTAATGATGTGGATTACATCCCTGACCTGACAGTGTGAATTGTGTCCCTGACCTGACGATGTGAGTGCCCCTGACCTGATGATGTGGATTGCATCTCTGACCTGACCATGTGAGTGCCCCTGACCTGACCATGTAAGTGTCCCTGACCTGACCATGTGATTGTTCCTGACCTGATGATGTGAGTGACCCTGATCTGACGATGTGAGTGAACCTGACCTGACGATGTGGATCACATCCCTGACGTGTGAGGTGTGTGTGGCAGGGCGAGGGAGGCAAGCTACGCCGCGCCCCGTCATGGAGGAAGAAGTTCCGCAGCAAGGAGGGTGGGGGGGGTGGCCCCGTGGGGGTGGGGGACGCGGACCTGGCCCTGGCCCTCAGCGGCAGCAGCACCGGCACCCCCTCCCAGCCCTCCCCGCAGCACGCCCGCCGGGCCACCGCCACCTCCTCCCCCATCACCAACGTCGCCATGGAGACCGCCTCGGCCAGCTCCTCCGCCCCCTCCCCAGCGCCCACGCCAATGCGCAAGATGGCGGACGGTTCCAAGCCTTTCTGAGGACGGAGCGTGGTGTGTGTGGCACTGTGGCGCGGGGTGGCGGCCGGAGAGAGGCTGTGTGGGTGTGGTGTCGGGGAGGACCTGATGGATCAGACAGGAACTGTGACCTCCAGTGTGGGCAGGACGGAGGTGTGTGTTCTGTGATGGACAAGGTCTGTGGTGGGTTGGGTTGGGTCGGGGCCGCAGCGGTGCCAAGACTGGTGTGACTGGACGATGGGGAGGGGAGGGGAGGGGTGTGGGAGGGGAGGACTGACTGACAGGAGGGGGGGGGGGAGAAGAGGGATGAGGGGATGGGGGGGAGGGGACGTCAGCAACGACCAGGCAGGGTCCTGGTGTGTATGGCCTCACTGACCTGTCCCCTTGTCAGTCACAAACAACACCACTCCCTTCAGGGGGCATCACCTTCTTCTTGCAAGTTACCTAGCCTCTCTCAGGGCGGATAACCACTGTGTTCATCATCGTTCATCGGAGTCAAAAAAGTGTGTTGGTCCAATATGCACAGGAAATCACCGTTGGTGTCAGTGTGAACTTCATGGTCTGTGTGTGTGTATGTTGTGTGGCCTGTGTGTGTGGCCTGTGTGTGTGTGTGTTGTGGGGCCTGTGTGTGGGGTGGATGTGGTGGAAGGAGAGGTGTGGAGGAGGGACAGGGGGTGCAGGCGGTGGACCAGTGGTGGAGGCCGGGAGGTGGTGGTGGTGGTGACTGTGACGGACAGCAGCCTGTGGTCTGTGGATTCTCCTCTCCACTCAGGACACTTCAAGGGCAGGGCACTCACAGCGTAATCCCTTTGTTAACCACCAGGACAGCGCTGGCTGGCCGACAGACAGACATGCAAAGCAGCTCTCTGTCCACTGATTATACCTGACAGACAGACAGACATGCAAAGCAGCTCTCTGTCCACTGATTATACCTGACAGACAGACAGACATGCAAAGCAGCTCTCTGTCCACTGATTATACCTGACAGACAGACAGACATGCAAAGCAGCTCTCTGTCCACTTATTATACCTGACAGACAGACAGACATGCAAAGCAGCTCTCTGTCCACTGATTATACCTGACAGACAGACATGCAAAACACCTCTCTGTCCACTGATTATACCTGACAGACAGACATGCAAAACACCTCTCTGTCCACTGATTATACCTGACAGACAGACATGCAAAACACCTCTCTGTCCACTGATTATACCTGCCTGACAGACAGACAAACATGCAAAACAACTCTCTGTCCAGGTATTATCCCAGACAGATCACATATGCAATGGTCAAATTGATGTTCCACTTTTGAAGTCCGCGTATGTGTGTGGTGTGTGTGTGTATGTGGTATGGTGTGGTGTGTCTGTGGTGTGTGTGGTATGTGATGTGGTGTGTGTGTGTGTGTGCACCTTTCAGCAAGTGTCATGCAAATTGGGGACATGGGCAATCCCTCTCCAGGTCAATTCAACGTGTGGCAACTTGTAGTGTTCATTCCACACCCACCAGTCACCCTGGCAGGCTGCTGTATGGTGTGTACCGAGGGTTGCTGTGGTTGTGGTCAGCCATCCAGTTAGGGAACACACTGTCAGCTCTCAACTCTGGACTTGAAAGAATTCAGAGATGTTCTGTTGACAGACACACTAGGGGTGGGGGTTCCCATAAGATGTTGTGGTTATCAGGAGACAGTGTTGTGCTGTCAGGGGGGTGAAAAGTGCTTTGTTTTCTGACAGTTCCCACCAGTCTTCTGGTACATAGGCACACATCACCCACCCCACCCCCACCCCCACCCACTACAATAAACCCAACAACTTTACAAGCAGAATTATTGTTGTATTGTCCACTGGAACAAAAAGGTCACTTTTCAGATCGTCTGGAAAAATGGTTTGTGTGTCCTAGTGTTTGTGAGTTATCAGCCTTATACCCAAAGGGGCCAAGGGATTGTCTCTCTTTTTTTCTTTCTTTTTTTTTCCTTTTTTTGTGATTGGTGAATGACAAATGGATCACTTTGTAAATGTAAGTCATGAAAGCCCTCCTGAAGGCCAAAGTAAAAAATACAGTATATGTGAAATGTAAGTGTAAGTCATACATACAGTTTATGTAAAATGTAAACCATGAAAGCCCTCCTGAAGGCCAAAGTAATATAATACAGTATATTTGAAATGAAGTGCAAGTCATAAATATGGTATATGTAAAATGTGACTGCAAGTCATGAAAGCCCTTGGGAAGGCCAAAGTGATATAATGCAGTAATGTGAAATGTAAGTATATGATAGTGGTGTGGAGGCCACAGCACCTAGCACAACACCTGCAGAACATCTGCACAACACCTGCAGAACATCTGCACAACACCTGCACAGTGTAGGTGAGCAGCCACGGTGTGGTCAGGTGTCAGCCAGGTGACCAGCAATATCAACAGTCAGTTGGGGGGTTGTTTTTTTATCACACCAGTGTTGTCACAGGGTCAGTCAGTTGTTGTCAGCCAGTGGTGACTGATGATGCACTCTGCAGCAAGGAGGGAGGGGGTCAGGGGGAGATAACTCTGATTCTGTGTCAACCAACATGGAGCATCCAGCTGAGGTTCTGTCGATCAGTATGTATTGTACCTGCTGGGTTTGTGCTCTGTGTGTGTGTGTGTGCGCACACTTTTCACCTCTAACCCCACCCACACCCACAGAATGTAGGTCTGTTGTGTAATGTTAATAAAAATGTAGATCTTCAGATAAAACGTTACGGCAGGCCAAGTTGAAATGAAACAAAGATGTCTGTCGGGAATCAGTCCTCTCTGTGTGTGGACATTTAGGGATGCCATTGGAAACAGCGACAACAGTGGGCAGGACTGAACACGTATCACTCCATTCTGACCCAGCAATGACAGCATGAGACAGGACAGAACAGTGTGGTGTGACCCAACATGAGACAGGACAGAACAGTGTGATGTGACCCAACATGAGACAGGACAGAACAGTGTGATGTGACCCAACATGAGACAGGACAGAACAGTGTGATGTGACCCATGAGACAGGACAGAACAGTGTGATGTGACCCAACATGAGACAGGACAGAACAGTGTGATGTGACCCATGAGACAGGACAGAACAGTGTGATGTGGTGTGACCCAACATGAGACAGGACAGAACAGTGTGATGTGACCCAACATGAGACAGGACAGAACAGTGTGATGTGACCCAACATGAGACAGGACAGAACAGTGTGATGTGACCCATGAGACAGGACAGAACAGTGTGGTGTGACCCAACATGAGACAGGACAGAACAGTGTGGTGTGACCCAACATGAGACAGGACAGAACAGTGTGATGTGACCCAACATGAGACAGGACAGAACAGTGTGATGTGACCCATGAGACAGGACAGAACAGTGTGGTGTGACCCAACATGAGACAGGACAGAACAGTGTGGTGTGACCCAGCATGAGACAGGACAGAACAGTGTGATGTGGTGTGACCCAACATGAGACAGGACAGGACAGTGTGATGTGACCCATGAGACAGGACAGAACAGTGTGGTGTGACCCAACATGAGACAGGACAGAACAGTGTGGTGTGACCCAGCATGAGACAGGACAGAACAGTGTGATGTGGTGTGACCCAACATGAGACAGGACAGAACAGTGTGATGTGACCCAACATGAGACAGGACAGAACAGTGTGATGTGACCCAACATGAGACAGGACAGAACAGTGTGATGTGACCCAACATGAGACAGGACAGAACAGTGTGATGTGACCCAACATGAGACAGGACAGAACAGTGTGATGTGACCCAACATGAGACAGGACAGAACAGTGTGACCATCTCACTCTCCGACAGTTCTGTTGATGAGATAATAATGTTGTCTTATCTCACACATCGATGCACCTCACTCACTGTCATTTTTTTTAAAGCATTTTGTTTCATGGTCACCTTGGGTGAGAGATCATAGTAAGAAATATTTTTAAAGATAAATAATTAAATACAGTCATTGTCAGTGTTTGCATATCACTAAATTATCAGCGACAAAATAGTATATGATGTTAAAATGAGCTTAAAAGAGAGAGAGAGAGATGCTTGTTATATGTGCTCAGGTGTGTGTGTTTGTGATGGATTGTAGACATGACATGTAAAAATATAGCTGTGTTTTTATCTGTACGTGCTGACTGAAGCTGTCTTCTCAGCTGATTATGGGAAATATTGATTAGTTGACAGACTGTGGGAAATATTGATGGTTTGACAGAGGGGGACACAAGAGGCAAACACAGGTCTTCTTGTGTCGCCAGTATTTGTCTCCACTTGCTCGTGGGGGGGGGGGGGGGGGGGGTTGTTGTGGGTTGTCGTTTTGGTGGTGGTGGTTTTTTTTGGGGGGAGAGGGGGTTTAATCATCTCTAATGGCATGTGTTTCAACAATCATTTAAATACCTGCAAAGGCTTTGGGGGTTTTGTTTGTTGTTGTTGGGTTTTTTTTTGGGGGGGGGGGGGGATCGAGGGGAGGGTTATTGCTTTTTCAAGTTTAGTGGGTGCATCTTGACACTAATTGAGTGTTTGGATGCAAACTACTGGAGGCAGAAAAAACAACAACAGGAAGACGACAATGTGAGATGTGTGTGAGTTCAGGAATCGCTTGTATTCATTACTTCAAAAGTCCTGTGTGAGCATTGTGTGTGAGTTCAGGAAACTTATTGTATTCATTACTTCTAAAGCCCTGTTCACCAAATGAACAAAGAAGGCAGTTTTCAAGCAGTGTTTGTTTTGCTGGTTCTGCTCAAGTCAGGCCATTTCAGTCCTTTTTGTTTTCGTTTTTTTGTTTGTTTCTTTCTTTAAATAGATACTTCCTCTCATATGATATAGTACATATAATTGTATGTATATGCACTTGTTCAAAAAAATACTTTTTGTACTTACCACAGACTTGCTCAGCTAATTAAAATAAAATATGCTGAAGTGAAGGAAATTATCAAAAATAACCTTTTGAAAAGAATGTAAAAAGGTATTGTTCTTTCAAGACAATGTTTATTCAAATATATATGTACATGTATACATTCAGTACATTTAATTTTATATCTTTATATTATCAACTTTCAAAGAATCATTGTTTACATGTGTTGTACTGATAATCTAAATGTCAAAGTTAAAGATATAATAAGATTTATAATGATATGTCCATGTTTGAAAGCTGTAGTACGACTGTAACGCAAGGTCTGTGTACTGGGAAGAGGGGGCAGGGGGATACACATTGATTATTTCACTATGTAGTTAAAATTAACTACTTTATTTCCATGCTGAAATAACACCACAGCTATTCCAGGACAGCAGGTTTAAGGTGAGAGTGTGCCAAGGGTTAACAGCTTTGTATCTGACAGAATATATAATATGGTATTGTAGATAGATATCATCCTGAGCATTCATTTGATCAAACACAAGTGTGCCAGTAATATTATAAATGGAAATGTTTCTTTTAGTTTTGTAATATCAGTTTATGATGAAATTTATGCATCCCTGTCACTGTTAGGTGAAAAGGAGTCAGTTCAGTGTCGTGTCAGCAGAGAGTGGTACAGCTGAGTGGGCAGACTGTGAGGAGGTGTGTACAGTATAGTGTCAGTGACTAGCACTGGACAGATTGCTGTTGACAGAGACAGTAGGGAGGGTGTGCAGACCCACTTTTGTAGCATTTCCGTCTGGACCCCCGGCTGATTTCTAGTGAGAACCACGTGCACATGCACATCACCATTTCTTTCTTTTCCAGGACACCAAAAGACTGAAATTTTGTCGTGAAAATCAATGTTTTGATGAAAGGATTTTGAACATTTTCCATGACTATTTTTACAAGTTTACAAGGTATATTTGGTTTTATAATTACACCCATTATTTGTTTTAGTCTCGTATGTTTACTTTGAGTGTGTTTCTTGTCATATATCTGCCATTACGTATTCAAACTGATCCATTTATAAACTGTGCCAAAAAGTTGTCCAAACAAAAGCAGTGCACACTCAGACAAGCTAGTTAGGGTGGTGGGCTGCCCATATCGTCATATGACCAACTTCTCACACTGCGAGCGACAAAAAGTCTGCCACAAGCTGGGCTGCACTCCCTGCCTGGTGTAGCTGTCCTGTTGAGGACCAGGACAAAAGGTACATGACCCTTAGTGTAGCTGTCCTGTTGAGGACCAGGACAAAAGGTACATGACCCTTAGTGTAGCTGTCCTGTTGAGGACCAGGACAAAAGGTACACGACCCTTAGTGTAGCTGTCCTGTTGAGGACCAGGACAAAAGGTACACGACCCTCCCTGGTGTAGCTGTCCTGTTGAGGACCAGGACAAAAGGTACACGACCCTTAGTGTAGCTGTCCTGTTGAGGACCAGGACAAAAGGTACATGACCCTTAGTGTAGCTGTCCTGTTGAGGACCAGGACAAAAGGTACATGACCCTTAGTGTAGCTGTCCTGTTGAGGACCAGGACAAAAGGTACACGGCCCTCCCTGGTGTAGCTGTCCTGTTGAGGACCAGGACAAAAGGTTGGTGTAGCTGTCCTGTTGAGGACCAGGACAAAAGGTACATGACCCTTAGTGTAGCTGTCCTGTTGAGGACCAGGACAAAAGGTACATGACCCTTAGTGTAGCTGTCCTGTTGAGGACCAGGACAAAAGGTACACGGCCCTCCCTGGTGTAGCTGTCCTGTTGAGGACCAGGACAAAAGGTTGGTGTAGCTGTCCTGTTGAGGACCAGGACAAAAGGTACATGACCCTTAGTGTAGCTGTCCTGTTGAGGACCAGGACAAAAGGTTGGTGTAGCTGTCCTGTTGAGGACCAGGACAAAAGGTTGATGTAGCTGTCCTGTTGAGGACCAGGACAAAAGGTACATGACCCTTAGTGTAGCTGTCCTGTTGAGGACCAGGACAAAAGGTTGATGTAGCTGTCCTGTTGAGGACCAGGACAAAAGGTACATGACCCTTAGTGTAGCTGTCCTGTTGAGGACCAGGACAAAAGGTTGGTGTAGCTGTCCTGTTGAGGACCAGGACAAAAGGTTGGTGTAGCTGTCCTGTTGAGGACCAGGACAAAAGGTTGATGTAGCTGTCCTGTTGAGGACCAGGACAAAAGGTACACGGCCTTCACAGGCCAGTCCATGTGTGACCAGACCTGTTTTGTGCCAAACAAAGACATCAGGGTCAGGTTGTGATCACAGTGTACTTTCCTCTCTCTTTGTTTGTTTCTCTTGTTCACAAAACTTTTATCCCACATACTGTCACACTGATTACTACTTGCAGTCGTTTTTATCATTTTTTAGTTCAGATGGGAACTTCAGCTTTTTTTTTTCTTCTCAGACTGGAGAGTTTGAACTCCCTGTTTTGGGGAGTTCTTTGTGTGTGTTTGTACTGAAACCAGACAAAGGTATACCTTTTTTGTCACAGAACACGTCTGTTTTTACTGAAACCAGACAAAGGCATACCTTTTTTGTCACAGAACACGTCTGTTTTTACTGAAACCAGACAAAGGTATACCTTTTTTGTCACAGAACACGTCTGTTTTTACTGAAACCAGACAAAGGCATACCTTTTTTGTCACACAACACATGTATGTTTTTACTGAAACCAAAGGCATACCTTTTTTGTCACACAACACAAAGCATTGAATTTAACACTGCCAAAAATACATCTGCTCATTACAAACCCCAAAAATCAGACACCCAGGATATATAATATGTGATTAAAAAATGCATCATTGAGAAGGCAATACACCAATGTTTTTAACAGAATGGTAGGTGAGATTTTCTGGGTCACTGATAGCATCTGCTGACACCACCCTCACACCTTCAGGTGTTGTTGTTTTGTGACTGGAATACCCATCTTTTTTGTTTGTTTTGAACATGCCACAGTTGACCAGTCACAGATAAACAGGACAACAAGAAAATCTGACACAAAGACCTGTCTGTGCAGATTCAGTTGATCGGGTTCTTGTGCTGAATGGTTTCTCTTTTCTTTTTTTCTTGAAAAAGATGATTTTATGGGATCTGGAACTGGAGTTTGCATACTGTATTGTTTAAAAAGCGAAAGGGCGGATGACTTGTGAGGGATTGTCTGCCTGTCCAGACTGGGTCAAATGGAAATGATGTGCCACCTTTGGAGAACAGCTTTTTGGTGCACTGCTCCAAGGAGTTTGTGTGGTGTGGGTTAGAGGCACAGAGTGGCAAACGTGTGTGCGTGTGTGTGTGTGGTTCAACACCTGTATAGACATGAGCATACAACCAAAAAAGCAGCAGGTCTACCAGTGCTTTGGTACGCATAATTATACACTCACCTGTTGACGTTCAGTGAACCGTAACATCATCATCAACATCTTTGTCAGGGACCAAGACATGAAAAACTGGAATGTAATACACATATTGTCAGCCCTCCCTTCCCACTGCTTGTTTATAGCTTACCTTATTTATAAACCAAGATGGAAAATCTTAACTGATGGCTGCTATGCTGACTGGACTTGGACAAAAATGGCAGTGGAGTGTGAGTTAGTGGTGGCATGATAGTGTGAGTCTGTCTGGATCAGCTGCAAAGTGCCCTTGAGCTGGGCTCTTACGGTATGTGGTCCAACTAGGTTCAGAAAGGTGAAGAACTTTTTGTTGTTTTGTTTTTTTAAAGTGAGTGTACAGTGTTTGGGTTTTTTGTTGTTTGTTCATTTTGTTTTGGGGGTGTTTTTTTTTGTTTTTGTTTTTTTTTTGTTTTGTTTTTTGTCATTGTTGTTTTTTGGTGGGTTTTTTGTTGTTTGTTTGTTTGTAAGTTTTCTTTCATTTGGGGATGGGGATTTTGTTAGTTGATGGTTGTGTTCTTTTTTCTTTTCATCCCAGATGATGGTTGTGGGTAAGAGCTACCCTTTGTTAGAGCTCTGTTCTTTTATTTATTTTTACTGTCTGATGAATTTAACAACTTCAAGAGAGCATTTATAGTTGAACACAGTTTTGTTGTGGAAATGCGTTAATCTTTAAAAATTGCATCGCATTTGGTCATGCCTCTTTTAGTTTGTTGACTGGAAAATGTCCTGCATGGATATTTGTGCTGTAAATTATAATGCACTTGTTAATGGTGAGATTGACGAGATTGACACACCACAAAAGGGCTGTCAGAACGATTGGAATGCGGTATATGTTAAAGGCAGGGCTTGTGATAACATTATATATGTTTGGGAGTCCCGGAGTCCTTTACCATCATTCTAGGGGGTCTCCCAACATGTATGCTAGGGCAGCCCCAGACTGCACGACTCCCTTCACAGGGTCACTCAGTGCTGTGCAATCCTATCACATTTGCATCGCTACACATATAAAAAAGAAAGGCAGGACAACCTCTTGTTTCTGATTTGAATCATCCAGCTTTCTGGGCCAGGAAGTGGTGAAGGGAAACAACTCTTGTTGGCACACCCTCATGGCAGCAGACTGAAGCTCCCACATGGGATGTTGGCTGTTTGTATTTTGTTCCAGGGCTTCCTTTCCTGTTTGGAATCATGAGGGACGCAGGTTTGAGCACGACCACAAGTCAGGTTGTGATCATCAGCCTTGATGGACCAAGCGGCTGAGCGTGCATGATGGGGAAAAGCGATGGGACAGACATGCTTTGTCCTTGTTGTCTCCCCCTGCATGTTGTTCTCTCCCTTTTCTGCGCCCACAGTCTGCTTGTGGAGGATTTACTGATATATAGTTTGGTGGGGGGTTTCTTCTTCTTTGGGTTTTTTTTTCCCCCAGAAGACCCAAAAGGATGTGTCTTGACTAGGGTGTAATTTATTCAAGTGGAAGAAGAGTGCATCATGTTGATGGACATGGGCGTTCCTGGAGATAGCAGAAGGCAACAGGACTTTCCCATGGATTTGTTGACTGGCAGTGTATTGGATAGCTCCACACATTTTGATGAAGGCATTGTTTAAGAATGTATTGATCCTACCCACCCCACGCCCCACACCAGAAAAAAAAAAGGGGGCATTGAAAATGGTGACAGCAGCTTTGAGTTGTAGGTAGGAGGCAGTCCCATTACATCCAGGACGTGTGTACAACTGACAAGTGGAGTGTGTTGGCTTCACTGGCAACACATTGTCAGGTAGGAGGCAGTCCCATTACATCCAGGACGTGTGTACAACTGACAAGTGGAGTGTGTTGGCTTCACTGGCAACACATTGTCAGGTAGGAGGCAGTCCCATTACATCCAGGACGTGTGTACAACTGACAAGTGGAGTGTGTTGGCTTCACTGGCAACACATTGTCAGGTAGGAAGCAGTCCCATTACATCCAGGACGTGTGTACAACTGACAAGTGGAGTGTGTTGGCTTCACTGGCAACACATTGTCACAAGGATGCAAGTGCAGTATCTGATATCTGCTCTTGAGATGAAACCATACAGTATTTTTTTATATGTAACAACAGTGTATCTGACCTGAGATTTGTAAGATAGCTGACCCTGTGAACGATCAGTGGTTTGAAATTGTTTTTTCTAATTTGGGGGGTGATGTATATGTAATACATCTGCTGTGGATCAGGACATGGCCTTCATTCCAACGGGTCTCTCTTCCCCAAGAAGACGCCGTTCATGGTCAGTCACCGTTCTTGTATGCTGAGGTGTGTGAACAAGTTCCATTCATTTTGTCAATATTTTGATACTTTTTTTAAGGGTATAGTTTTTACCGCCATCGTTTTATAATTGTGTTTTACCATATTCATATCAAAACTTGCTGATAAATAACAGTTTACAAACCTGGCCCTGAACTCATGAAACAATTTACAGACCTGACCTTGAACTCATGAAACAATTAACAGACCTGACCTTGAACTCATGTAACAGTTAAACCTGACCTTGAACTTGGAACAGTCAGCAGGCCTGACCTTGAACTCATGAAACAATTAACAGGCCTGACCTTGAACTCATGTAACAGTAAACATACCTGACCTTGATAGCATACATGTAGCACTCAACAGGCCTGACCTTGAACTCATGTAGCAATGGACCTGACCTTGAACTGGTGAAGAAGCTTTCAGGTTGTGTTATTAGTTGTTTTTGGGTTTGTTTTTTATCCTAGATAATGGTTGTGGGTAAAAGCTACCCTGTTCTTTTATTTATTTTACTTTATTTTATTTATTTTACTTTCTAATGAAGTTATGAGAGCATTTGCAGTGAACACAGTTTTTGTAACGGAAACGCGTTGGCTTTCAAATTGCACAGCATTTGGTCATGCCTCTCTGTGTTTTGTGATGAAGACAGTCTGGTGTCCTCTGGCTAGGCCATGCAACTGTCCTCAGTAAATTGTGGCTCCTCTTTTTTTGTTTTTTTATGTGGTGTGAAAAACAGCTTTTACATGGAACATGTGCTTCCACGAACTGTGTGGAAGCTGTTAAAAAAAACAACTTAATGCAGCTTCTGCATGAAATACATGTACTCACAAAAAGCATGGAAGCAGTAAGAACATTTTATGCCATGTTTACATGTAATATATATATATATATATGGATGTTTTACACTTAAACACTGAATGCATGTATGCATAAAATTATTAAAGCCTGCCACTTTTATACATGCATATATGAGTAATCAACCCATGCAATATATGGAATTATTTCTATATTCATGCCACTTTTATGCATGCTACCCATGTACCCACTACGTGTGTAGAAGCGACAGCAAGGAAGGCACTGTACACCGCTGTCATTAACCACCACACACACACACACACACACACACAGAGACACAGATACTGCAGAACTTACATGGGCTGATAACCTGGCCAAATGTTACGTCCATTAGTGACACTGACACACCACCTTTTGTATGACAATTCCAAGATCACTTCTAAATTTGCCAAGGTTGGTCATTTACCATTTTGTCAAGATTACTTGTAATTATGTCAAAGTCTGTAATAATCATGTCAAGGTAGGTCATTTCACCTATGCCCGTTCATCATTGCCATTGTCTTAAGGTCAATTTAATGATGTCAAGGTCAGTTATTGTAATGAAGCGAAGGTGGGTCATCGTGAATTTTACTTTTGTTCCAGGCACACAGGGTGAAAAAAGCTGCACAGCATGTCTGAATCAAAACACAAAAAAAAGAGTTGTGATTGCATGTTGTAGTCACCAGTAGGCTGTGTTGATATTAGCTCAGAGGAACCTCCAACACACTTGAGCCAAAAATGGGAGTTCTGTTTTTAAGTTTTTATTTTTTGGTTTGTTGTGAGTTTTCTTCGTGTTTGTGTGTACCTGTTGTTGTTTTTTCAGTCAGGAAACATGTAGTAAAGAAACATAAATATCAATAATGATAATAATGAATCCTTTTTTACGTAGCGCATAATATGGGGTACTAATCTCAGTGCACTAACTACCAGCATGCAGAGTTTGACTGGGTGAGAATTGATGTCCATTTATCTTTGTTGTGTTGGTTTTTTACTCATTTGTCCCTTCTTTTTATTTCTTTTGCTGTTGTTTGTGTGTGCATGTTTTCATGAAACTGTAAGTGTGTGGGTGTGTGCTTACAACAGGTTGGGAAAAAGTGTGGTTTTGGGGAGGGGGGGGGAGGGGTTGGGGGGGGGGGTTCCCCACTTAGGATTTTTGTTGTTGAATGATGTCCTTTCTGCTAGCAACTACTGGTGCACAGAACAGACTGGTGTTTCTTCACCCCAGGCTGATAATGAGGTGGATGAGTTAATGGACACATAGCACATCAACCTGCATGTTTGTTTTGTGCTCTCTCTCTCTCTCACACACACACACACACACACACACACACAGAGTAGAATTACAAACAGCATGGAGAGTACAGACATAAACCTGTCAGTTGATGTCAGCCCCCAACGGGAATGACTGTTGACACCGCTACACACCACTGACACACACTGCTCTCACCTGTCAGTTGATGTCAGCCCCCAACAGGAATGACTGTTGACACCGCTACACACCACTGACACACACTGCTCTCACCTGTCAGTTGATGTCGGCCCCCAACAGGAATGACTGTTGACACCGCTACACACCACTGACACACTGCTCTCACCTGTCAGTTGATGTCGGCCCCCAACGGGAATGACTGTTGACACCGCTACACACCACTGACACACACTGCTCTCACCTGTCAGTTGATGTCAGCCCCCAACGGGAATGACTGTTGACACCGCTACACACCACTGACACACACTGCTGTCACCTGTCAGTTGATGTCGGCCCCCAACGGGAATGACTGTTGACACCGCTACACACCACTGACACACACTGCTCTCACCTGTCAGTTGATGTCGGCCCCCAACGGGAATGACTGTTGACACCGCTACACACCACTGACACACACTGCTCTCACCTGTCAGTTGATGTCAGCCCCCAACGGGAATGACTGTTGACACCGCTACACACCACTGACACACACTGCTCTCACCTGTCAGTTGATGTCGGCCCCCAACGGGAATGACTGTTGACACCGCTACACACCACTGACACACTGCTCTCACCTGTCAGTTGATGTCGGCCCCCAACGGGAATGACTGTTGACACCGTTACACACCACTGACACACACTGCTCTCACCTGTCAGTTGATGTCGGCCCCCAACGGGAATGACTGTTGACACCGCTACACACCACTGACACACACTGCTCTCACCTGTCAGTTGATGTCGGCCCCCAACGGGAATGACTGTTGACACCGCTACACACCACTGACACACTGCTCTCACCTGTCAGTTGATGTCAGCCCCCAACGGGAATGACTGTTGACACCGCTACACACCACTGACACACACTGCTCTCACCTGTCAGTTGATGTCGGCCCCCAACGGGAATGACTGTTGACACCGCTACACACCACTGACACACACTGCTCTCACCTGTCAGTTGATGTCAGCCCCCAACGGGAATGACTGTTGACACCGCTACACACCACTGACACACACTGCTCTCACCTGTCAGTTGATGTCGGCCCCCAACGGGAATGACTGTTGACACCGCTACACACCACTGACACACACTGCTCTCACCTGTCAGTTGATGTCAGCCCCCAACGGGAATGACTGTTGACACCGCTACACACCACTGACACACACTGCTCTCACCTGTCAGTTGATGTCGGCCCCCAACGGGAATGACTGTTGACACCGTTACACACCACTGACACACTGCTCTCACCTGTCAGTTGATGTCGGCCCCCAACGGGAATGACTGTTGACACCGCTACACACCACTGACACACACTGCTCTCACCTGTCAGTTGATGTCAGCCCCCAACGGGAATGACTGTTGACACCGCTACACACCACTGACACACACTGCTCTCACCTGTCAGTTGATGTCGGCCCCCAACGGGAATGACTGTTGACACCGCTACACACCACTGACACACTGCTCTCACCTGTCAGTTGATGTCGGCCCCCAACGGGAATGACTGTTGACACCGCTACACACCACTGACACACACTGCTCTCACCTGTCAGTTGATGTCGGCCCCCAACGGGAATGACTGTTGACACCGTTACACACCACTGACACACACTGCTCTCACCTGTGGCATGGCGTGTGTGTGTGTGTGCAGGTGTGGTACTCAGTGCAAGGTCACAGGATTTGTGCAATGGGTGGTGTGTGTGTTGGGAAGTGAAGTGTTGCTGTGTGCTGGAATCCCCCTAACTTATTGTACCCACGACCTGTGTGTGCTGTGACCAGTCATGCTGTCAACACAGTGGTCTGTTTGGTTGTGAGAAGCTGGCACTTGCTGTTGGCTTTGTTTTTCTTTGTCTCTTTGTGTGGAGCCCCATGCTTTGTGCATGTTTTACCTTGATTTGATTTGATGGGATCTGCCAGAGAAGTGTGCCCCTTTTAGTTTTTGCCAGTTAGTTTGTTTCCGTTGTTTTTCTTTTATTTTAGCCTGCAAAGTTTGATATGAATCACTCAGTGCCGCTTTGTAGATGTCAGTTTTTACTTTTACACTTTTTGTTCAAGCATGTGCCTTGTACAGATTCTGTTTGTGGTTTGTTTGTCTTTGTGTTTTTTTTAACATGTTGTTGTCATGACATTTCTTGGGTTCAGCTAATACCCCTCCCCCCTCCCCCTCACACACACACACCACACACCTTTGTGCAGCTGCTATCCCTGTTAGTGTATATGTGTTCTGTTGCTCCTTTTGTGAGGGGGGCCTGAGTGTGGACATGGTTGTGAAGGGTGTCATGGCAGACATTGTTCAGTCATGATGTGTGTTAGGGCAGACACTGTTCACTGTCATTGTGACACATGTCATGGCACAGACATTGTTCACTGTCATGTGTCTTGGCACAGACATTGTTCACTGTCATGGTGATGTGTATCATGGCAGACATTGTTCACAGGCGTGTGTGTCATGGTAGATACATTTTCACTGTCATGGTGACATTGCCATGGCAGAGGCATTGTTCGGTCATGTGTATCATGGCAGAGACATTGTTCAGTCATGTGTATCATGGCAGAGGCATTGTTCAGTCATGGCAGTGACATTGTTCAGTCATGTGTATCATGGCAGAGACATTGTTCAGTCATGTGTATCATGGCAGAGACATTGTTCAGTCATGTATATCATGGCAGAGACATTGTTCAGTCATGGCAGAGACATTGTTCAGTCATGGCAGAGACATTGTTCAGTCATGTGTATCATGGCAGAGACATTGTTCAGTCATGTGTATCATGGCAGAGACATTGTTCAGTCATGTATATCATGGCAGAGACATTGTTCAGTCATGTGTATCATGGCAGAGACATTGTTCAGTCATGGCAGAGACATTGTTCAGTCATGGCAGAGACATTGTTCAGTCATGTGTATCATGGCAGAGACATTGTTCAGTCATGTGTATCATGGCAGAGACATTGTTCAGTCATGGCAGAGACATTGTTCAGTCATGTGTATCATGGCAGAGACATTGTTCAGTCATGTGTATCATGGCAGAGGCATTGTTCAGTCATGGCAGAGACATTGTTCAGTCATGTGTATCATGGCAGAGACATTGTTCAGTCATGTGTGTCATGCCAGAAACATTGTTCACTGTCGTGATGTGTATCATGGCAGAGACATTGTTCAGTGTCATGGTGATGTCATGGCAGACCTGCCTTGTACTGTGATTCATCTGTTGTTTTCTACCATTCAAACCCCCACACTACGATTCAATGGGCAAGCGAAAAAATGAAATAAAAAATTGTATCTTGGTGGCCATGAAACTTGGATTTCATTTCACGCTGTGCAAGCTTTACCTAAGTTGTCATCGTCCACTTGTGGGACTGCTGGGAATCACACCGTCACGTGATTTCAGCATTGAAAGCATCTTGACTTGTGCAGAAAAAGGGTGTCAAGAGAGGCTGCATGACACTGATTGTGAACCAGAAGTGGAGACATATGACAGGTGAAAGGGGTTTATAACTGGGGCAGTAACAGTGACAACATTCACCATACTCTGAACACTGGAGCTGTACCTCTGGGAGGGGGGTGGGGGGGGGGGGGGTCACAGTGAGCTGTCTTGGTGAGACGCCATGTCGCCAAGGGATCCTGACGGTTGTGTTGTGTCATTTTATTTAATCTGAACAGTTTTGCTTTTTGCACCGCAGCCTTCTGTTGTACCATAGTGATGTCGATATAATTATTGAAATGATGATGCCACTTGTATTTATGGGACTGTGTTCATGTGTTAGCGTTGTGCTCTGACTTTTTGCAGTTTTGCTTTTTTTTTTTTTTAAAGATTTTAAATAAAAATTGATACCATGAGACACGTTAGAATTTGTTTTATTTTACAGTTTTACCGTTTGCTTTTTTGACAGTGTCAGATACGTGTGTTTGGTTTGCAAAAGCAGGGTGATTGTGATTTTCAAGTTGTTTTTTTTCTTCGTTTTTTTTCTTCTTTTTTTCTAGTTGTGTTGTTCTGCGCAAGGTGTTTATTTTGTTTTTGAGTTTTCAGCATGTGATGTAGAATTAGTGTGCTGAATGTTAGGAGCTTGCAGCATCCCGTTGTCGTTACAGCAATTATCAGTTGTATGCCCACAATGGAAACATTTTTTTCTTCATTTGTTATTTTCTCAGTCTAATGTTCACTCATGGTGAAAAGTTGTAAAACAACACACACACACACACAGAGTCACCTGTAGGAGTCTGTTCTCATGGGTGTTTGAAGCAAAGGAGGGTTTGTTGTATTATCCGGAAATAGCAAGGAGGGTTTGTTGTATTATCCTGAAATAGCAAGGAGGGTTGTGTTGTATTATCCTGAAATAGCAAGGAGGGTTGTGTTGTATTATCCGGAAATAGCAAGGAGGGTTTGTTGTATTATCCGGAAATAGCAAGGAGGGTTGTGTTGTATTATCCGGAAATAGCAAGGAGGGTTTGTTGTATTATCCGGAAATAGCAAGGAGGGTTGTGTTGTATTATCCGGAAATAGCAAGGAGGGTTGTGTTGTATTATCCGGAAATAGCAAGGAGGGTTGTGTTGTATTATCTGGAAATAGCAAGGAGGGTTGTGTTGTATTATCCGGAAATAGCAAGGAGGGTTGTGTTGTATTATCTGGAAATAGCAAGGAGGGTTGTGTTGTATTATCCGGAAATAGCAAGGAGGGTTGTGTTGTATTATCCGGAAATAGCAAGGAGGGTTGTGTTGTATTATCCGGAAATAGCAAGGAGGGTTGTGTTGTATTATCCGGAAATAGCTAGGAGGGTTGTGTTGTATTATCCGGAAATAGCAAGGAGGGTTGTGTTGTATTATCCGGAAATAGCAAGGAGGGTTGTGTTGTATTATCCGGAAATAGCAAGGAGGGTTTGTTGTATTATCCGGAAATAGCAAGGAGGGTTGTGTTGTATTATCCGGAAATAGCAAGGAGGGTTGTGTTGTATTATCCGGAAATAGCAAGGAGGGTTGTGTTGTATTATCCTGAAATAGCAAGGAGGGTTTGTTGTATTATCCGGAAATAGCAAGGAGGGTTGTGTTGTATTATCCGGAAATAGCAAGGAGGGTTTGTTGTATTATCCGGAAATAGCAAGGAGGGTTGTGTTGTATTATCCGGAAATAGCAAGGAGGGTTGTATTATCCTGAAATAGAGGGTTGTATTATCCTGAAATAGCAAGGAGGGTTGTATTATCCTGAAATAGCAAGGGAATGGGGGGTAGCATTATCCTGAAAAAGCAAGGTGTAGTTTTGTCCTAAAAAAAGCAATGTGTAGTATTATCCTGAAAAATCAAGGAGAGTAGTAAGTAGTATCCTAAATAATCCAGGAGACGAATTATCCTGAAAAGCAAGGAGAGTAGTGTGATCCTGAAAAAGCAAGAAAGGGTAGTGTTATCGTGTAAAAGCAAGAAAGGGTAGTGTTACCGTGTAAAAGCAAGAAAGGGTAGTGTTATCGTGTAAAAGCAAAGAGAAGTAGTTATATCCTGATAGATGTGGATTGTCCTGAAAAATCAAAGAGATGTAGTATTATCCTGAAAAATCAAAGAGATGTAGTATTATCCTGAAAAAGCAAGGACAGATATTCTCCTTGTGCAAGTCGCTCATAAAACGCAATGTTAGCAGCGCTTAATTTGATAAGCATGAAGAATTCCCTTCAGTCTCCACAAATTCCAACAGACAGGAAAATTCTGACCACAAAGCAAGCTAAGCCGCAGCTGACATTGCTTGTATGACCCAGGGGTTTGAAATTGAATTGTCAGCAGATGGGATGGTGTGTTTGCAGAGGATTGTGTGTGAGTGAAAGAGAAAGATCATCACCGAACGACTTTTCTTTTTTTTTCTTTTTTTTTTTTTTTTTAAAGTTGTGGCATTTGAAAGCAGCAGTGTAACAGATGTCTGGTTTGTGTGTATGTGTGAGTGAGCGTGTGCATAGAAAAGTGGGAATGAACAAGAGAATGATCGCTTGCTTTGTCGCCACATGTAATTTGACTGTTTTAAAACCTGAACTGTTGCCTGACTGTTGCGTACATGTGAAGAAGATTTCCGGATCAAAATGGCTGTAGTGCATCTTTCTCACAACGTTGAAGCCAGCAAAGCAGGGCAACACAAAACACACACTGTTACTTTGATGGAAGAAAACGGAGCAAGGTCGCTTGAACGATCTTAACAGCGCTAAGTTTGCTTAATGTTAGGATTGTTCATCAGTCTGTGATGGAATTAGCTTGGTGAAAAGTCTGAACGCTAAGGACCTCAGTCTGATGGAATTAGCACAGACTTGGGGAAAAGTCTGAACGCTAAGGACCTCAGTGTGATGGAATTAGCACAGACTTGGGGAAAAGTCTGAACGCTAAGCAAAGTTAGTGCTGCTAAGTTGGTTGGTGCAGTCCAGCCCTGGTGCTTTATTTATGGAATGGTGACCGGAATGGTGACCAGTCTAATGATTTGTTTTCACCGGGTTGACTTGGGCTTTTGGTGCATGCAGGTGTGTCACTGGTCTGTTGGATATCAACGGAGGGTGGTACTGGGTGAAAACTTCTTTTCTTTTAGGATTTACCTGAGATTGATCACTTTGGTTTGACTGGTTCATACAACGGTATATACATGTACCTTAGAGTGTCACACTTTGTACACATGATTGTAAACAAACATGTAATTATACGTAATCTCTGCCGACTATGTACACATGTTTGTTTTTTAAAGCGTACCTGTACTTAACTGTGAATGCTGTTGTGCATGATGTGTACTTACCGCGCCAAGTAAGCCGCTGTGTACTTATAGTGTGTATGCCGCGATGTGTGCATGTCCTTCGCCATGTACATCAGGGGAAGCAACTGTGAGTGAGTGATGTATAGAGAGCGGACAGGGCGGTGATGTGTATGTGATCACTGTCATCACCCCCACCCCACCAGCACACTTTGTAGTGAACCCTGTACTGGTGGTTCTCACCTCAAGGCCCGCACTCAGCAGTGTAGACACAGCAACAGCTGTCTGCTCCTTTCTGCTTTTTTTTCTTACCCCACCTCCCCCACCCCCCACCCCACCCCTCTCCCGTGTTAAACTGGTCCTTTTCTTTCTTGTTGCTAATGATCTGAACAAAATATTCAATTATGATCAATAAATGATGATGACAAAATACTGGAACCTGAGGCTGCTCTGTTTGACAGGAAAGCGTTGTGAGTAATACTTGGTTGTGAGTGCAAGTTTGTGTGTGCGTGTGCTGCTTACATTTCAGAGAGTGCAGAGCCCGAACTGCTGTTGTGTGTAACTTATTGTGGGTGTCTGCTGAATGGCGTGTTCAGATTGGAGGAGGTTTCAAAGCATGCCAACTGGTATGATACTGCAGCACATCAGCCAGAAAGAGCAGTGCCTGAGCCAGGCGTAATGCCACAGCGTTGGTCAGGCCTTGAGGGCCTACCTTTCCTAGGTGGGTATAACCTGGTGCCATGTTCAAGACCCATGACATAATCATTATATTCTCCATGCAACAACTTTTATACTTCAATAATAATGATAATGGTATTTATATAGCGCTGAATCTTGTGCATATATACATCAAAGCGGTTTCACACGCATGCATAATTCTAAAACTGTAGAAACTAAAGACAAGAAGAGCAAGGAAGGGGGGCGATTTTGGGAAGAGGTGGGTTTTAAGACCTGACTTAAAAGAGCTGAGTGCGGAGACTTGACGAAGAGAAAGAGGAAGTTCATTTCAATTGCAAAACCATGTCCAGAGACAGAGAAAGAACGGCGGCCAGCAGTCGAGTGTTTGAATCTGGGTATGCGTAAACAGAGTGGATCCAAAGCCGATCGTAGTGAGTGAGATGGAGTGCAGAGGTGAAGGCAGCCACAGAGATAGGAAGGGGTTGATTTGTGAATACATTTATAACATAGAGTGCTGATCTTGTACTTTATTCTGTGTGAAACAGGGAGCCAGTGAAGATGTTTCAAAAGAGGAGTGATGTGCTTAGATCTTTTCTTTCTGAGGACGAGCCGGGCAGCAGAGTTTTGTATGCGCTGAAGGGACTGAATGGATGAAGCAGGCAAACCAGACAAAGAGAGTTACAGTAGTCAAGGCGAGAGAGAATGAGAGAATCGACAAGTCTAGATGTTGCGTTAATGGACAGATGTTTCCAGATGGAACCAATGCGCCGCAATTGACAGTAGCAGGATTACACAGACAGGATTACACAGACACACAACAACAAAACCAAATAAATGTGCATTCCACACGATACACGGGATGTGATGATTTTAGAAACTCGTGTGTGCTTTGTTTTACCGAAACCTGGTTTAGTGAGAAAGTGTCGAATGAATGTGTTGCGATTGATGGTTTTAACACTCCGTACAGAATGGACAGAGACTGCAAGAAAGTGGGGAAGAAAATGGGTGGTGGCGTGTGCCTGTATGTCAATGAGAAGTGGTGTGACAGTGCGAATGTGTGTGTGAAGAAGCAACTGTGTACACAGGAACTTGAACTCATATCAGTGTCGCTGAGGCCTCGATACCTGCCACGTGAGTTCGGCCGTATTTTTCTGACTGTTGTGTACGCCCCAGTCTTTGACCAGGCATCTGCTGCACGTGCAGGAAGGACGATCGCAGGTGTTGTTCGCGACCTTCAACTCATCTCTGCCGACGCCCCGTGTTTTATTGTTGGAGATTTTAATCATTGTGATTTAAAGAAAGCCTTACCTTCTTTTAAACAATATGTTACCTGCCGGACCAGACTGGACAAGACAATCGATCTGTGTTACGGGAACATTCCAAATGCCTACAAATCTGTTCCCCTTGCACCAGTGGGTGTATCTGATCATGATGTTGTTCATTTAATCCCAGCCTACAGACCAAAGATACAGACAGAGCCGATTGTGAAAAAAGAGTGTGAAAGTTTGGACGTCAGAGAGTGTGGATGAACTGAGAGGATGTTTTGATTGTACTGATTGGAGTGTGTTGACTGACCCATGTGAGAATGTTCATGAAGCAGCTGATGTTACATCTTATATCAGTTTCTGTGAAGACATGATAATTCCGACGAAAATAATTAAACTTTTCCCCAACAACAAACCATGGATCTCAAAGTCTCTCAAAACAATTTTAAACGAGAAAAAGGTAGCGTTTCAGTCAGGGAACAAGAAGGATAGGAAATTGATACAAAAGAAGCTTAGAGGTGAATTACGAAGGGGACAGAGGGAATTCAAGTCAAAAGTAGAGCAACAGTTTCAGACAGGAAAAGTGGCAAATGCATGGGATGGGTTAAAAAATATCACTGGAGAAACGAAAAGGAAAACAATAGCTTGTAAAATGGAAAAGGATGAACAGATTGATTTTTCAAATAAACTGAATGATTTCTACTGTCGCTTTGAAAGGAATGATCTGGGAAGGGAACTGGATAGTGTTATCTCACAGCTGCAGGAAAAGATCAAAGATAGGAACACAGGTGAAGACTTTGAGATCGATGCAAAAGTTGTTGAATCTTTATTTTTAAAACTGAATGTCACGAAGGCAATTGGCCCTGACAATATCTGCGGAAAATTACTGAAAACATGTGCTTCCCAGTTGTGTGACGTGTTCTGTAAAATTTTCAACTGGTCTCTGAAAGACTGCTCTGTCCCCAGCATCTGGAAAAAATCTACTATCTGTCCTATCCCCAAGAAAAAGAACCCAGCCGCACTAAATGATTACCGTCCTGTTGCCCTGACTTCAGTAGTGATGAAATGATTTGAAAAAATTATTCTCCGACATCTTCTTTCTTTCACTGAACAGCAGCTTGACTCTCTTCAGTTTGCTTATAGAGCACACAGAAGTACTGACGATGCTATCCTAACTCTCCTTCATAATGCTTTCCTTCATTTGAATAACACGGGATCTTTCGTTCGTATCCTTTTTGTTGACTTCTCTTCTGCTTTTAACACAATACAACCTCATCTCCTTGCCCTCAAACTGCTAGGCATGGATGTTGATCCGAAGCTTACTCTTTGGATAATAAGTTTTCTTCTCAATAGAACTCAGTCCGTCCGCTTTCATTCTGCCCACTCTTCTCTAAAATCTACTTCTACTGGTGCACCCCAAGGTACAGTGCTGTCCCCTGTTCTTTTTACACTGTACACAAATGACTGCAGAGGCACGGAGGAAACTCCTGTCATAAAATATTCTGATGATTCAGCAATTGAAGATCTGTCCAACTCTGATGCTATTTATTTCAGTGAAATTAAAAAGTTCTGTTCTTGGTGTGAGAAAAACTATCTGGATCTCAACGTATTGAAAACAAAATAAATGTTAATAGATTTTCGGAAAGACCCCTTGCCTGTAGCTGACCTTGTTATTGATGGTCAAACAGTGGAGAGGGTCAATGAATATAGATATTTAGGGAACATCTTAGACAATAAGCTGACTTTTGACAGAAATGTTGATTCCATTCATAAGAAATGTCAATCTAGAATTTTTTGTTTACAGAAGCTTAGAAATGTTGGTATAAATTCAAATATTCTTCAAAGTTATTATCGATGTTGTATCGAGTCTGTGCTTACAGTTTCATTTATGTGCTGGTATGGAAGTTTGGGAGTGAGGAGTAAGCGTGTTTTGAACGATGTCATGAGTGTATGCAGTAAAATTGTGGGAGTGAAACAAGCTAGTTTGCAAGAGCTGTATGAAAGTCGAGTGGTTAAAAAAAAGCAGGCAGATAGCAACTGACGACACCCATATTTTAGCAAAGTATTATGAGCTATTGCCATCAGGACGACGCTACAGAACTTTTAAGTTGAAATCCAGAGCTCTGAAGACTTTTATTCCACGTTCAATCCACCTTTTAAATTCTTGAGAACTGTGTGTGTGTGTGTGTGTGCGCGCGCACTCTCATGTGAGACGTGTGAAAGTCCGTGCATGATAGGCTGTACCTTGTTCTAGTTGTGGTGTGTGTGTGTGTGTGTGTGTGTGTGTGTTTACTGAGCTTAAAACGTGACAATTGGTTATAATGAATGTGCAATATGTAGGAAGAATAATGTGCAATATGCAGGATGAATGTACAATGAATATGTCTAATGCTAACGTCCATATTCTAAATATATTTCTGTTTAATAATTACGATGTAATAATTAATTGCAATGTTTTTAAAAGCGAATATGTGAAATTCTTTTATTTGAGAACATATGTTTATTACTCTTGTTTAATCAAGTTATCCGCGTGTGTGGGGTGGGGGGGGGGGGCGGGGGGGGGGGGGGGCGGTGCGGGTGTGTGCTGATTATCTGGTTGTGGTTTTCCGCAATTCATCTTTATTCTTATCTTATCTGTCTATTATAATCAATGTGCAGTATAGTAGGCTATGTTTATAATTATATTCAAATAATGTTTCTTAATTCTTTCTGTTTTTACATTAAGAATACTAGTTATTACCTGCAGTGTGTGGATGTATGTATGAAACGATGTATGTGATATTTTTTACATTTGTATCTTCGTAATATTTGTTGGGGCTGTTGTTGGCTTTTACAGTTATGGTCCCCATGTTGTTTACTTGTCTATGTTGTGATAATGCACCTGACCAAATTTCTCCAGCTGGAGATAATAAAGTTATTCTTATCTTATGTAGGTTGACACCACTTCACAGAGCCAGGGCTTCCAGGACACCACTCACACAGGCCAGATGTTTGTATTGCAATACAGTCACCTGGTACAGCACTGATGACAGTACAAAAGCTTCCAGTTAAAAGGAAAATGATTAATTCTTTCAACCATTCTGCAACATCATTGTGTGTGTGTCAAGCCACAAAAGCTTCCAGTTAAAAGGAAAATGATTAATTCTTTCAACCATTGTGCAACATCATTGTGAGCTGAGCCTGTTGGTTGCTGTGCACTGGTGACCAGTGACCGTGGAAGGCCAGCACGACAAGGGAGACGCCTGCAGGTGGTAACACAGAGAAATCTGTTGTGACAAAAAGAGAAATACAAACAATACAATACAACTATCTCCTGCCTGTTGGTTGCTGTGCACTGGCAACCAGTGGCAGTGGGAGGCCAGCACGACAAGGGAGACGCCTGCAGGTGGTAACTATTATCCTGTTCTCACTTTTGTAAGACGGCTTGCTTTATTCATGTGTCAATTTAGAGTGTGTGTGTGTGGGGGGGGGGGGGGGTTCAACAAAAGAAATTGTCTTCAACTATTTACATGATACAGATGTCAGTCTTTTCTTCTTCTTCTTTATATATTCTTTTCTTATTTGTTTTTCTTTTTTAAGACTCTTCTCATGAATCCCAGTAGATTTCATGGCCACAATTTCTGCCACGCTCATAGTAATTACTGGCATTCTCGCTGCTGTTGTCCGATATGTCATTTGAATAATAAGCAAATTATTTTTCGTTTCACGTGCAGCATCATGCTGTGCAATGATCTCCGTTATTGTCTGTGTACATGTTTATAGCTTACACATATTTCACACAGAATTCACCACTTGCATCTTAAAAACAGCTCACACACACACACACACACACACACACTCACTCACTCAGAGTAATTACCAGCATTCTCGCTGCAAGATGAAATGCAGCAAGATGACATGAAGCTTTTCAGAACACTCTCAACGCTAAAGGATCTAGCTGTTGTGGATTTGTGTGAAAACGTACCAAACATTATATATCACTAGTCTGACACTTTCAATGCTAAAGGATCTAGCTGTTGTGGACTTGTGTGAAAACGTACCAAACATTATATATCACTAGTCTGACACTTTCAATGCTAAAGGATCTAGCTGTTGTGGACTTGTGTGAAAACGTACCAAAATGATCTATCAGCAGTGAGACTGGCCGCGGCGAGACATCAGAATGGAGACATTGATCGTCTGTCTTTCTCTGTTTCTGCGCTCAGTTGTTTCCAAGTTTTGAACTACGCTGGTGATTGTGTTTAAGATTGTGTTTCCGCGTGCTCTTTTTTTAATTTGTGTCTTGTTTATTTCGTGGGTATTTCCCTCGCACTCTTCCGTTACAATTACTTGTAATGTCCAAATGTTGAAAATAAGAATGAGCACAAACCAAGAAGCATGGTCATCAAAAGAAACATTTAGACATCAACCACACCGTTAATCAAAGTGCTGAAATATCTTCCTGTTAACTGACCATGGAAAGCCCTGTCATGTACTTGGGTCTTCCTGATTGAAGACTTTCCAGACATATCCGTGATGCTGACATGGACATCCCAGGCTATAGTATATTCGGAAATGACCACACGAAAGCCAGGGAGGCTGGTCTGCTCTAGTCCTCATCTTGAAGCGTCAACCGTTTCTTGCACAGCGTGATGTAGAGTCATTGTGGAAACAAGTCCAGCTGAAGAACACGCCCTCCATTTTAATTGGTTTCTTGTATAGAAATACCACCCACCCCCTCCCTCACACACACACACACACACACACACACACACACACAGAGAGAATACCGGGGGCAGGCACAGGAGAGGTGGAGGGGTGGGGTAGGAGAACAAGACATCAACAACAAAAAAAGACACCCGGCAGTTAAGTATGACATTAAGTAATCTTGCCGGTTTCAACAGGGACGAAGCTGAAAATAGCCCCAAGCTGCTGTCCACCCCCCGCGGGAACTGAGGTGTGAGCTATCTTCAGAACTGTGTTTGGCAGAGAATGAACAGGGCGACTCGCCATGTCTGACGTCATGGATCAGCCATGGGGTCCCCTTTTGGCCTGAGGGAGCGTCCTTCGTTACTGACTGCTGCTCGTGTGTGTGTGTGAGGTACGCTTGTGTGTCTGTGTGCGTGCATGTGCCTGTGTCTGTGTGCGCGCATTCAGTATGATCCACTGCGTCTGTGTCTCTTTGTGTATGTTACTGCATGTGTACAGATTGTCAGTCAGTGATGAACGCCACGGAAGGTTTGATTTACAATTGTAGCCAAGCGCTCAGATACTGTTTCACGCACAAGCTGTATGCCAGACACCTTTTTCGCAACTAACCTGCCGGTCTTCAATGACTTGCGTGGAATGTGACGCCATTTCAAATTTTGAATGTGAATGTGCGCCCCTCAGTTCTAAACATACTCCAAACATCTATTAAATCAAGTCTCTGTATCGTTCAGTGCAATATTATATTTGTTAAGCTTACACACACACTTTAATCAGTTAGAAACATACTTCATTTCAGTTTAATCGTTCGTCAGTCTAAAGATTTCAACTGTTGCTAAGCTTTCGTCATTTTGTCTTTCTCTCACACATAATGCTACAGTTTACAATTCATTATGTGACTGCTGTTGGAAACTAAAACCACACTATTATAGTGTATGAATGCGAATAGATCAGGCATTTAGAAATTATAAAGCTGATTTTCATTGTTGACACTTAACGACGATCACTCCACATATAGTGTTGCTTCACGGCTTTGGCTGAGTTGAAAACTGTTTCTGACACATCGCATTTAATTAAATATCTCTTTTGTCGCTGGGATCAGTAAACAACAAGTATTATATACCAGAAGAATTGTCGCAGTTCCATCTTTAAATCTATTCCATTTGTGTTTGCCTCCGTTAAACTGATTTAACGCAGTTTGTAATTTTCAGCAACAAGCTTGCTAAAACTTACCCTTTTAAGGTGACTTAAATTAAGATTATAAATTCATCTTAAATAATCAACACTTCATTTTATACTCATTAGAAAGTAGAAGTTGAGCTCTTTGTTTTGCGACCAATCCGATGTAAATCGGTTCAGGAATAATTTAGAAATCTATCACTGAATACCTTGTAACAAACACATATTATTCAAATATTAAGCCCGATAGGCCCAGTTTGCTTCGCAGCACATGCGGGCGTCATTGCAGTTCGCTTGTCTTGCATAGTCTTTGCACACCACCTAGCAGATAGAGACCAATATCGAATCAGACTAGACAATACAGTCATACAAACCAGCAAAGAGGCCAAATTGCTGGGAGTGTCTGTCAACCAAAACTTAACATGGCAGTCACACATCACAAAATTCATTACCAAATCCATGCACTCAGTCAACCTAATTAAACTGCTGACCAAGGAATCATGGGAAACACCACAGAGTTTTGTTCACCTCACCGGATCCCTGATCCACTCCAAGCTCCTGTATGGTCACGGAGCCTTCCTTACGGCCCCATGGAACAATTTAGAAGGTGCAAAAACAACAGCGCTAAGACACACACTAGGGTTACTGAAATGGACTGCCAAAGACCTGGTCTACCAGGAGGCAGGCTGGCTCCCCCTTCGGGAGGAAAGTAGACGACGCTGTGCAAACTTGGAAGCCCACTGCACATCGGTGCCTACCACCGTCAGAGACACTCTCCAAACGGACATTTCAAACAGCCAAAAAGCAAACAAAAAGATCAACAGCACCAAGAAACCCAAATGGCACAGTCAAACCACACTGATAAACTTGACACCACACTCTACAGATATGGGAGACCAGAAAACATAACAAACACGGCCCAGTCAAAGCAAGCCAGGCAAACCCACCCCTACTTACCTGCCCTGCACCATGGACATGGGAAAAAACAGCCATCATCCATACCTACAGATCTGAATCCAAAAAAAAGAAACCCATTAACCATAGCAACATTAGCAAAAATAAAAAAAATACATGAACAGTACCCACTACACCTGAAGGTGTACACTGACAGCCCCACACAGAACAATGGGGACGCTGGGTGTGCAATGGTAATACCTGATTTAAAAGTTACTAAGAGGTATATGCTAAACAGCGGAATTAGCATATTTGCGGCGGCATTTACATGGCATTTCCCCGTGAATGACATGCCCCCAATCCCAGGAGTGGTACTCCTGACAGACTCCAAGTCGTCCCTACAAGCACTGACCTCTGGGGGGATGATGAACAGGAGGGACCTCCAACAGGAGATACTCTTCCTGGCACACCAGATCATTCAGAAGGGCACCGACCTTACACTCATGTGGCTACCTTCCCACACAGGTATCATAGGTAACGACATGGCTGACAAAGCAGCCAAAGAAGCCATAGAGTATGGCTCCCCATCACATGTAGTGTACTCTCTAACAGAAATTACAAACAAGGTGCGACAAACAGTGCACGACCTACGCAATAAACACATGGAGCACAAGTGTACAGAGAAGGGCTGGCTTCACATTCCCATTAAACGAAAAAACACCATCTTCTACTTCCTAGAAATAACACCAAACTCCTCAGAAGAATCAGGACCTCCCGCTCCACCCCCAACACACACACACACACAAACAAACAACCCCCACCACCAAACACACATACGACCCTAACCACACAAACAAACAACCCCCACCACCAAACACACATACGACCCTAACCACACAAACAAACAACCCCCACCACCAAACACACACGACCCTAACCACACAAACAAACAACCCCCACCACCAAACACACATACGACCCTAACCACACAAACAAACAACCCCCACCACCAAACGCACACGACCCTAACCACACAAACAAACAACCCCCACCACCAAACACACACGACCCTAACCACACAAACAAATACCTCTGCTAAAACAACCCCCAACGAACAAACTTGACCTTAAGGGTGTAGGCGTCAAAATGTCGTTGAACTTCAATCCGGATGACTGGCCAGTCACTGGCTAGAGCCTGGTCTCTCTCTCTCTCTCTCTCTCTCTCTGTCGCAAGCAGTGTGTGTTGCCGCGGCAAGGGGCCAGCATCTCGAAACGTATTGCTGCATTGTTTTCTTATCTCTTCTTCGTCTATTCTCATGTTCTTTTTTAATCTCCATGTAAGTATTGTAGATAAAGTAACAGAAAAACCCTTTTGTGACTGGCCGTCAAAATGTCCCTGGGCCTGCGTGTGGATATTTTCTATTCTTTAATTCAGTAAATCATCAGCCGGTAATTCTTTTGTTCCGTCCCCTTTATAACAATAAACCACTCAGGTACACGGCTACAATAGTAGCGTCACGGACAGGACTTTGATCCTTCAAAATATTATTAATATTAATAATAATGGACATCTGTTGAGCGCTTTCCTCCCTTAAAGAGAGCTCAAAGCGCTTTACAATAAACATCAAACACACACGCGCGCGCGCGCGCGCGCAATAACTCACAAAAGAAAGAAGAAAAAATAATGATTTAGCGCACAATAATATAAAACAGATTCAGAGACTACGCGTATTACATAATTACACACACACACACACACACACACACACACACACACACACACACACACACACACATACACCGAAAGAGAGAGAGAGTTTGCATGGCTTATAACTGAAAAGGTATGGAAGGTCTATGGATAGGCGTTTTCAAAAAGATGTGTTTTCATACCAGTTTTGAAAGATTGAAATGAAGGAGAGTGGCGACGATCGTGAGGTAAACTGTTCCAGACATATGGAGCTGAATAAGAAAAGGAAGAATCACCGAAGGATCGGGTTTTAACACGGGGAGCAAGTAGCCGCCGTGAATCGGAAGATGATCTGAGAGCACACCAGAGTTTGTGTTGCTTGAGTTGCAAGGAGATGTATTACCACGGGATAAAGATCCACAACAAATGATCCAAAATGATCCCTTTTAATGTTTAAATTCTTTTATCCAAATTAAATCCAAACAATAAATTACCTGTATCATGGTACGTGTTTTCTTGCGGGGGGGGGGGGGGGGGGGGGGGGGGGAGGGGGGGGGACACAAACAGGAGTGTGTCAGTGTACGGTGCGATGTTGCTGTCTTAGTATTCTATGCCTATGTTATTAATCACTGTGAATATTTGTTATTACCATAAGTTGACAGTGGTCCTGAACAAAATTATAGTTCATTTACAACGTGTCTTTATAAATTTACCATGACTGACGCAAAACTTGAAACATTTAAAATATGCTCTTTCAATTGTAATGGGTTAAAAGATCATAGAAAAAGAAAAGATGTATTTGACTTTCTGAGAAAGCAAAAGTTTAGCATCTATTTACTGCAAGAAACGCATTGGAAATCAGAATATGAAAATTATATAAGATCTTGCTGGGGTTACGATTGTTATTTATCTGGAAAGGAAACAAATAAAAATGGTGTATCCATATTATTTAACAATAATTTTGAATACAAGTTACACAAGGTTACACGAGATCCTGAAGGATCCTACTTGGTTATGGATATTGAATTTTGCAGTAAAAGAATTACTTTAACAAATATATATGGCAGTAGCAATCGAGATAATGTAGATTTTTTTTTTAAATATTTGTCGCCATTTAGAACAAATAGGTAACCAAAACATTATCATTGGTGGAGATTGGAATGTTATATTAGATGCACGGGTAGATGCTAAGAACTATAGTAGCTATATAAATCGTCCACGAAGTAGAAAAAATAATTAGGACATGATGGAATCGTTTGAAATAACAGATATTTGGAGACACTGTCTGTATTCTGACAGGAGGGGATATACATGGAGAAGGTTAAATTCAATAATGCCGAGTAGATTAGATTATTTCTTAGTTTTAGAATTATTGTTAACTGAGATTAAATGTGTCAGTGTATCTCCTAGTTATAGATCTGACCACTCCATCGTCTGCCTTGAACTGAAAACGGACGAGGAAAAAGGAGACAAGCAGTTTTGGAAGTTCAACGATTCTCTTTTGAAAGACAAAGAATGTGTGAAAGTAGTAAAACGGGTAATCAAAGATGTGAAAATACAATATGCCGCATTAACTTATAACTTTAACAATATAGATGCAATTCCTGATGAAAGTATACACCTTCGTATTGATGATCAACTGTTTTTTGATACTCTGTTGATGGAAATACGAGGGAAAACCATATCTTTCGCCACTCACAGAAAAAGGGAAGAAGAGGAAAAAGAAAAGCAATTATTAGATGAAATTACAAAGTTAAGAGAAGGACTTAGGGCAGTATGGGATTTACGATCTTCAGATGAAAAAGGACAGATTAGAAGATATTAGAAATAAAAGACTTGAAGGAATGATAGTGAGATCAAGAGCTTTCTCGATACAAAATGGCAAAAAGACAAGTAGATACTTTTGTGATTTTGAGAAACGAAATGTTGTGAACAAATCAATTTCCTTTCTGCAGAAGAGTGACGGTGAACATGTGTTTGATGATAAAGACATTTTACAAGAAGCTAAAGAGTTTTATGAAAATCTGTATAAAGAGAGAGAGACGATGGATATCAACTTAGATAACATAATCCTTGATGCTCCAAAACTAAGCAAAGGAGAAAAGGAATCTTTAGAAGGTGAAATTGCCTATGCTGAGGTGCACGCTGCCCTGAAAATAATGAAAAACAATAAAAGTCCTGGAAGTGGTGGTTTCACTTGTGAATTCTAAAAGTTTTTCTTTTGTGATATCGGTACTTGGTTAGTGCGTTCATTGAATTTTGGCTTGTCACCAGGGAATATGTCAGCCACTCAGCGATTTGGTTTTATTTCACTAATTCCTAAGGAAAATAAAGAAAAGCATTTTTTGAAAAAAACTGGCGTCCCATTTCTTTGCTTAATACTGCTTATAAGATAGCTTCATCATGCATTGCCAATAGACTGGAATTGTTATTACCAAATTAATCTATAAAGCTCAAACAGGTTTTCTAAAAGGAAGATATATTGGAGAGAATATCCGCTTAATGTATGATATATTGTTTCTTGCAACAACAACAAAAAAAAAAAAAAGAGAGAGAGAGAGAGAGAGAGAATATTCCTGGCCATACTCTCACCGTAGACTTTCAGAAAGCCTTTGATTCGATATCATGGAAATTTATACATAGCACTTTAGATTTCTTCAATTTTGGACCAGGTATTAAACAATGGATTAAGGCGTTTTATTGCAGTATTACAGCTTGCGTTTGTGTGAATGGAAAGTACACTTCCCAGTTTGATATTGGTATAGGAGTCCGCCAAGGGGACCCTCTTTCACCTTATCTGTATCTTTTATGTGCAGAAATTCTGTCTTTACTCATGCGCAAGAATGACAGAATCCGTGGACTTCATATGTATGGCAAAGAACATTTGTTGTCTCAGTTTGCAGACGATACTACTGTTTATTTAGATGGAAGTGAAGTGTCTTTTCGAGAAGCTGTTGAATTGCTGGAACAGTTTGCACTGATGTCAGGACTAAAGATAAACAATGAAAAAACTAATGTTATCTGGATTGGCAGGATGAAGAATTCTCCAGTAAGGTACATGAGAGATAACAATTTTTGCTGGGACCCTGGGATTTTTACTGTACTTCAGTGGAGTCAAATTTACCACAAATATTGATGATATGATTGACCTAAATTACCTAGGGAAAACAGAGCAAATTCAGAATCTTTTAGTAAAATGGAAAAAAAAACCGACAGTCAACACCCTTTGGGAAAATAACTGTCATGGAAACTTCAGCAGTGTCACAACTTACTTTTTTACTCACTAATCTTCCAGACTCCCCAGTGACGTTATTGCAAGAACTAGATGTATTGTTTTTCAAGTTTTTATGGAATGGGAAACAAAGTAAAAGTGAAAAAAAAAGTGTGTTATGAATATGAAAATGGTGGACTGAAAATGTTAAATGTTCATGCCGTTTGGTCTGCTGTTAAAGTTTGCTGGTTGAAACGAATATTTCTTTCAAGTTGACAACCTTCGGGAGTTGTCGTTTTCTGCTGTCCCAGGACTTGACAAACTTAAATTAATAAATTAATGGGTGGTAAATATGTGGACACATTACTCATAAAAACAGGTAACAAATTTTGGCAAGATGTCCTTAAACATTATAAAAAGATGTATCTTAAATGTCACTCTAACGATGTTCATGATTTTGTTTCAGAATGTATACACTATAATATAAACATACTAAGAGATAGGAGAGTGGTTTATATTAAGCAGTGGGTTGAACACGGTATATACCACATGAAAGATTTGTTGAATGATGAAGGTGGTTTTATTGACTATAGAGAGTTTTCCAGAAAATATCCAAATGTTAGAACGAATCACCTATTATATATTGGTGTCATCAATGCTATAAAGAAATATCAAAATAAACTACAAGTTACACTGGCTGCTAGGTATAAGCTACCAGAACCCAAAATTTGGACAGTAATCGCTAAAGGGAACAAAGCTATATATTCAGTTCTTATTTACTCAGACGTTCAACCTGCAGGAATTATCAAATGGAACATAAATCATGAAAATCGTATTTTACAAATGCCATCAGTCAACATCTGACACACAGTTGAGATGGTTCCAGTACAGACTTTTGTTACGAATTCTACCAACAGGTATATATCTTTTTTCTGCGTAAAGTGATTGACTCGCCCTTATGTTCTTTTTGTGGTGAAGAAGAAGAAACAATTGTACACCTTTATTGGAACTGTCATACTACCGGTGTTTTCTGGAGCTCTATCGAAAGATTGATGAAGAGTACTTGTGAAACTTGTGCAAATATAACATTTTCAGAAGATTTCATCTTGTTCGGGGTGAAAGAGGGAGTTGTTACCGATAAAATTCTTGATTTGATACTATTAGCATTACTCGCTAAATTTCATGTTTATAAGTGCAGATGGAACAACAATAAACCTAACATAACTGCCTTCATTAGACTGCTGAAAAACAGATATGTGGAATGCTATTCTAATGTGATGAAAAGCAGAAAAATGCTTTTGGACCAAGAATGGCTTCCTTACAAACCACTGTTTGAATAATTTTCTTTTTCAGAAGTGGAAAGTAGTAAACCTAACAAGCATCTTTCTTTTTTAATTCATAATGCTCTCATTTATATGACTGTCATATGTTTTTTTGGAGGCATAGTTATCTCTTCACAGATTGTAAGACATATTAAAGCGACAGTTGATTTGACAGTTAACACCACACTCCGCCCCTCTCTCTCTCACTTTCTCTCAACTTTCCATCTATCTTTTCCTCTCCAGCTGGTTTATTCACATTATTACAAAGTTCTGTATCCAAACTTTTCTCTCTTGCATCAGATATGTGGAATATTATAAGTTTTTTTTATGCTCTGAATAATACACAAGAACTGATTCTCTTCCCACGCACCACCTCCACTCTGACAAGTAACAGCGACTGACATGTAAAGTGTGCCAGTAAAGGGTTAAAGATTTTTTTATCCGATAAAATGTGTGCTCTTATCAAATGCACTTTGCTGATTTTGTGTTTGGTGCATTGTTTTGGAAGGTGAAATGTGAAAGACCAGCCTCTTTATTTTGATATATTACCACTTTACATTTCGTAACATATGTGTAATTTAATGTATAATGCCCTTATTGTGTTCATGTATTCTGTTCATTTAAAAAACAAAACAAAAAAAATCAAAAAAACAAAAACCAACTGTACTACCATTTGCAATACAGCTCCAGTGCAGAGAAAAGATTTGTTCGGCATACTGATGACAGAAAATGAAGATATGATACTCTCACCAGCAAAATATGTATCCGAGGCAGTAAATATTCGTATAACGTCTATTATCGGTCCAAATACTCATTATTTTATTAAAAACGTAGTATGGTTTCAATGAAGGGAAAAGGGGCATTTACAAAGAGAAAGGGTTACATTTCGATGGTCATTTTCGACAGTATATTTTTATGGTGTGTTCGTATTGATATGTATTTCGATGTTACGGGCTTAATAAATTATTATGTTTTGTATGTATTTTGTTGTGTGTTCATATTGATATGATATGTGTCGATGTCACATGCTTAAATAATCATTATATGGTTTATATGTAAAAAAAAAATTTTAGAAAAATAAAAATAAAAATAAAAAGTTTAAAAAATAAAATTAAAAAAAAATAAAAAAATGTCCCTTACCATCAAGTGTACTTTGTTACACAATACACACGAAAAACGCTACTGAGGGTTAGATACGTTAATTAAACTCAGTGAAACAATACAACACGAGCTGTCAGTCATGCAAAGCGATGACTCGATCAGAGGAACACATGGCATTTGTGTACATGCAAACAAATAGAACAGCACATACTCACACCCACACACACACGCACGCACTCACACACACACACACACACACACACACACACACACACCGGCACACACACACACACACACACACACACACACACACACACACACACACACACACCGGCACACACACACACACACACACACACACACCGGCATACACACACACACACACACACAATCACACACACGCACGCACGCACGCACACACACACACACACACACACACACACACACACCGGCACACATGCACACACACACACACACACACACACACACACACACACACACACACCAGCACACACCGGCACACACACACACACACACACACACACACACACACACACACACACACACACACGTAAATTGAATACTAATGAGAGCAGCCAGACTAGATAGTGTCAGTGAAAGAGGTAGAGACTGAAGCAGTACAGACATGTGTGCATAAAGATGTAGGGACGTGTATGATGTTGGAAATCATGTTATATGCTGCATCCTCTTCTTCTTTTTCATTGCTTTGTTATTGTTAACGTTATTGCCTAGAAATGGGTGTGTGTCTGAAGGATAGGGGAGGGGGTGGGGGTGGGGGGTGCTGGGTAATGTGTGTGTGTGTGTGTGTGTGTGTGTGTGTGTGTGTGTGTGTCTGCATGTTTCACATTTATTTGCTCATTTATCATCTTTTTTTTTCTTTTTAATATTAGTAGTAGTAGTAGTAGTATTTTTATGTATTTTTCTTACTTTTTCTTTTTTTCTTCTTCTTTTTTTATTTTTTTTTTGGGGGGGGGGGGGTATTTTATTTATTTATTTATTTTATTTTATTTTTATTTTTAAAAATATTTTATTTTATACATTTATTTATTTTATTTTTATTTTGTTTTATTTTATTTATTATTATTATTTTTGTATCTTTTTTTAAATTTTTTTTTTCTTCTCGAGGCCTGACTAAGCGTGTTGGGTTACGCTGCTGGTCAGGCATCTGCTTGGCAGATGTGGTGCAGCGTATATGGATTTGACCGAACGCAGTGACTCCTCCTTGAGCTACTGATGCTGATACTGATACTGTTAATGGAATAGTCCAGTTACTCTTCTTATTATTTCATCTCATTCCATTTGATAAATTTTATCTATTTTTCAAGTTCATGTTCTGTGTCGTTAAATTGGCAGAATTGTAAAAAGGCCTTTACTATGCCTAATTCTTTACCCATTAAAGATTCAATTGATCATTCTTCTTCATAATTCTTTCTGCTGTTGTCATCAACGTCGTAGAATCACGACAGTCAACAAGTGCCTGTGGTTCAGAAATTCGGTCAGACAAAGAGGTCAGCTTGTGACCTTCAAGTTGAAGTGTGATGGCACCGAGATGTATATGGCTGTGTAAGTAACGCAAGTCAAATGGTTGCTGAAGAAATATCCTCCTCTTCCTTCTTCTTCTTCTAATATTGCTGCTTATCATCATCATCATCATTTTTAAATAATGATGATAATAATGATGATAATGATGATGATAATAATGATAAGTATAATAGTAGTAATAATATAATAGCAATGATAATGACAATAGTAGTAGTAGTAGTAACAATAATAATAAGTATTATTAGTAGTAGTATTATTATCATTATCATAACATTTTGACGATTTTTAAAAAATGTTCTTTCGAAACCTCTGTGGCGCTTTCAGTAAAAATGTACTTCCTTGCCAACAGCGCTATTCTCAAGCGCCTATGATCTTGAAAAAACCCAGCGCGTGGCGTGGATTCTAAAAATAAATTGTTTCTTTGTTGTTGGGAGTGTTGGCAGCTAAGCTGTGGAGAGAGAGTTGAGCCACAGACACCAGGAATCCCGAGATCTGACAGTGTTGTGGTCGGGAGGCAGACAGTGATTTCAGAGTGTGGGGGTTGCGGCATCGACCTGTGAACATATCTCAGTGGTCTGCTGACTTCAGCAAAATGGACGGCCAACGTTGAACTGTCTGTCTGTCATTTGCACGTGGATCTGTCAAGGTGAGGACTGGTTGACTGGGAATGCTGTGAACGTGTGTGTGTGTGTGTGTGTGTGTGTGTGTGAGTGTGTGTGTGTGTCGCGAGAGAGTGAGAGTGAGAGAGAGAGAGAGAGAACGTAACTAACACAAAAAAACGTCGTGTAAATTTCACAGCGACTGTAGCAGATCAAAGATTCGTGGCCACAGGCGCCTGATCATGGTGTTCACTTGACGTGTGACGTTCGAGGCCCCTTCCGTTTTATGTTCTGCAGCAAGCTGTGGAACAGACTGCCAGAAATCGGTTCGAGTTCCACCAGGTCAGTGCCTTGGGTGAAGTCAGTATCACTTACAGGACAGTGGCCTGGAACTTGCCCCTTCAGTGTCCGGTGTCAGTTTGCTGGTGAAGGTCAGTGGTTTGACAGATACCGAACCGAACAGGACAACTGCAACGTTCCATGCATTGCAAAGGAAACTGTCGACACACACAGTGTAGGTCACGGTGATTTAGGGATGCAATGACGATTACCAAATGATAAACTGCATGGGTGTAGATACTATATAATATAAATAATATTTCGTTTAAATGAACAACACCATATCAGTCATATGCATGTGTGCTCTGTGTGTGTGTGAGAGAGAGAGAGAGTCTGTCTGTTTGTGTCTATCTGTCTGTATGTATGTTTCCCAGCCTGTCTGTCTTATGATTGGTTTAAAAAATAAAAAAAACCCAGCTGAGTAGCTCATCATGACTAGACCGACGGTCTTTATTCTTCCTGGTAGACCTGACCGTGGGAAAACTCTTTCTTCTTCCTGGTAGACCTGACCGTGGGAAAACTCTTTCTTCTTCCTGGTAGACCTGACCATGGGAAAGCTTTTTATTCTTCCTGGTAGACCTGACCATGGGAAAGCTTTTTATTCTTCCTGGTAGACCTGACCATAAAAAAGCTTTTTATTCTTCCTGGTTGACCTGACCGTGGGAAAACTCTTTCTTCTTCCTGGTAGACCTGACCGTGGGAAAACTCTTTCTTCTTCCTGGTAGACCTGACCGTGGGAAAACTCTTTCTTCTTCCTGGTTGACCTGACCGTGGGAAAACTCTTTATTCTTCCTGGTTGACCTGACCTGACCGTGGGAAAGTTCTTTATTCTTCCTGGTAGACCTGACCTGACCGTGGGAAAGCTCTTTCTTCTTCCTGGTTGACCTGACCGTGGGAAAGCTCTTTCTTCTTCCTGGTTGACCTGACCGTGGGAAAACTCTTTCTTCTTCCTGGTTGACCTGACCGTGGGAAAACTCTTTCTTCTTCCTGGTTGACCTGACCGTGGGAAAACTCTTTCTTCTTCCTGGTTGACCTGACCGTGGGAAAGCTCTTTCTTCTTCCTGGTTGACCTGACCGTGGGAAAACTCTTTATTCTTCCTGGTTGACCTGACCGTGGGAAAACTCTTTCTTCTTCCTGGTAGACTGACCTGACCGTGGGAAAGTTCTTTATTCTTCCTGGTAGACCTGACCTGACCGTGGGAAAGCTCTTTCTTCTTCCTGGTTGACCTGACCTGACCGTGGGAAAGCTCTTTCTTCTTCCTGGTTGACCTGACCGTGGGAAAACTCTTTATTCTTCCTGGTTGACCTGACCGTGGGAAAACTCTTTCTTCTTCCTGGTAGACTGACCTGACCGTGGGAAAGCTCTTTCTTCTTCCTGGTAGACTGACCTGACCGTGGGAAAGCTCTTTCTTCTTCCTGGTTGACCTGACCGTGGGAAAGCTCTTTCTTCTTCCTGGTTGACCTGACCGTGGGAAAGCTCTTTCTTCTTCCTGGTAGACCTGACCTGACCGTGGGAAAGCTCTTTATTCTTCCTGGTAGATCTGACCCTGGGAAAGCTTTCTCACTGCACGCTGAGCTTACTCCGGAGTGCTAAAACTGAAAATTGGGTCGTGGCAACAGAATGATTAGATCCGCAGCAGAATGGTTAGATCAACAGAATGGTCAGATCAATGGATTGGTTAGATAAATGGTCAGATCCAGTCAACACAATGGTCAGATCAATGGATTGGTTAGATAAATGGTCAGATCCAGTCAACACAATGGTCAGATCAATGGATTGGTTAGATAAATGGTCAGATCCAGTCAACAGATTGCCGGTTAATCAACAGAACGGTTCGATCAACAGAACGGTTCCATCAACACAATGGTTAGATCAACACAATGGTTAGATGAACAGAATGGTTAGATCAACACAATGGTTAGATGAACAGAATGGTTTGATCAATAGAATGGTTAGATCAACAGAACGGTTTGATCAACACAATGGTTTGATCAACAGAGCCTTTACATCAACAGAACGGACAGAATGCTTTGATCAACAGAACGGTTAGATCAACAGAATGGTTTGTCAACAGAATGCTTTGATCAACAGAATGATTATAAGATCAACACAACACAACGCAACGACAATGATATGCGGGAGTGCGTGGAATCAAAAATAGCAACTGACTTGACGCTTGCTATTGAAAGAATACAACACACCCCAGCACTGCACGACAGTGCATTACAGTAGCTGAGTTAGATTTAGAAGAAGAAGAAGAAGGATAAAGGCTAACGAAAACGTTTTCCTGAAATAAATTTCCCCGGAAAGTTTCTTCTGTTCTGATCGCTTCAGCGTCGTCAGTATTAAATTGAAAGAGACACCCACCCAACTCTGTATTCTCTTCCGCTCTCCTCCCCTCTCATGCCCCTCCACCTCTCTCTCTCTCTCTCACACACACACACAGTGAAGGACTGCAAGGAGCATGGCAGCGACAGGGTGTCCCAAACCCAAATGTAATTTCCTGGTCCAGTCAGGAAAGCCAAGACCATGGTGACAGTCCCGCAGATAAAACAGGCTGGCGACGTTGTCCAAAAAGAAATAACAACAACAAGAATAATAATTACAAGAAAGGCAAGGCCTTCAAGACTCACTTGTGATACACTTTTTAAAAAATCCAAGCTTTTTATGTATTGAGTATAATGCATTTACTGTTATATTTATATTTTTTGTATTCTCTAAACTTGGCACTTTGATCTGATATTCGACCCAACAAAAGATCTGTCATTATTATAATTTTTTTGTTCAAACAGGAACTTCTTTTGCTAAGCATGGAAGTTTTATTTATTGGAAACGTTTTGATGTAGACAGAAGAACAAGGGAAATTACTCTGCTGAGGAACTTAGTTTGCTTTAAACTGATCTTTCTCATCTTAAACATTACATTTTGAAATTATACTCAATACATAAAAAGCTTGGATTTTTTTTTTTTAAGTGCATCACAAGTGAGTCTTGAAGGCCTTGCCTCTCTTGTTTCAAAATGTAATGTTTAAGATGAGAAAGATCAGTTTAAAGCAAATTAACTCCACTCGCATTACAGAGTAATTTCCCTTTTTTACTATCTGCACCAAAACGTTTGCAAAATAAATAAAACTTCCATGCTTAGCAAAAGAAGTTCCTGTTTGAACAAAAAATGATAATAATGACTGCTCTAGCTGTTGGGTCAGAATATCAGATCAAAGTGCCAAGTTTAGAGAATACAAAAAATATAAATATAACAGTAAATGCAGTTTGCATATAATTAGGCTTCATTCTTTATTTTTTTTGTGCCCAACCCAGAAGCGCAATATTGTTTTAAACAAGATGACTGGAAAGAACTGAATTTTTCCTATTTATATGCCAAATTTGGTGTCAACTGACAAAGTAGTTGCAGAGAAAATGTCGATGTTAAAGTTTACCACGGACACACAGACACACAGACACACACACACACAGACAACCGAACACCAGGTTAAAACATAGACTCACTTGGTTTACACAAGTGAGTCAATAATTATAATAATAGTCATTATCCGTTAGTAGATCGGGCAAGCTGTCGCTCTCAAGGCCTGTAATAATAGCAAAAATGAAAATTAAGATTAATTGTATATATGAAAATAGAAACATTAATGGAAAGAAAAAATGGCCAAAAAAAAAAATAAAACCAGTATCGTACTTCAGGTTGTGGGAGAGGGGTGCAGGGGGATTGGGTGGGGGTTCAAATCCATTTTGTTCCCCTTGTGTAGTGCACGGCATGTGGGCTGGGCAGAGGCAGAAGGGTCACTGGGCCCAGGTTCGAAACCTCCAAGGCAGCTGTTTTGTTGTTGCTGATGATTGTTGGAGGCAGCTGTTTTTTTTGTTGCTGATGATTGTTGGAGGCAGCTGTTTTGTTGTTGCTGATGAGTTCTGAAGGCAGCTGTTTTGTTGTTGCTGATGATTGTTGGAGGCAGCTGTTTTGTTGTTGCTGATGATTGTTGGAGGCAGCTGTTTTGTTGTTGCTGATGATTGTCGGAGGCAGCTGTTTTGTTGTTGCTGATGATTGTCGGAGGCAGCTGTTTTATTGTTGCTGATAATTGTCGGAGGCAGCTGTTTTGTTGTTGTTGATGATTGTTGGAGGCAGCTGTTTTGTTGTTGCTGATGATTGTTGGAGGCAGCTGTTTTGTTGTTGCTGATGATTGTTGGAGGCAGCTGTTTTATTGTTGCTGATGATTGTTGGAGGCAGCTGTTTTGTTGTTGCTGATGATTGTCGGAGGCAGCTGTTTTGTTGTTGCTGATGCACGGGCTTTAAGCACCGTGGCACATCCTGGTGGGGTGGTGCTTTGAGTCACGGGGGGAGATCTCCGTCCCGTCAAGTTGCTGTCTCCTGTCTTGGGATGTTCTCACATGTCGCTGTTTTCATTGCCATCTGGTCCAACTAATAAATCAATAAATGAATAAATAAATAAATAAATAAATAAATGAAAAGACAGAAAGAATGGGAGCTCCGTTGCTTCATAACTCCATTTGGTTTCCCTGTTGCTTCATAACTCCATTTGGTTTCCCTGTTGTTTCATAAACTCCATTTGGTTTCCCTGTTGTTTCATAACTCCATTTGGTTTCCCTGTTGCTTCATAAACTCCATTTGGTTTCCCTGTTGCTTCATAAACTCCATTTGGTTTTCCTGTTGCTTCATAAACTCCATTTGGTTTCCCTGTTGCCTCAATGGGAGTCAGTCCTAGGATAAGGCCGGGTTTGAAGAAAACAAACATTTCTGCGTGTCGTTGCCGCTGGTAGTTTGTTTTCAGACCGGCTGTGAACGAGTGTGTGTGTCCTCCATACGGGGCTGTTAACCTTGCCCACAGCCATGGGGTGTCTGGCGTGCGCATCGACAGAACCACGTGACATTAGCATCACGTGCCGTCGTCACTATTCACACGTGCCGCTGGTGAATGTGGAGAGATAAGACACAGAGCGCTTCTGACATGTCAGCGTTATAGGTAGGTACCCGATGTTAGAGTGTCTGCGTGTTGGTCTACAGTTGGACGTGTCGTCGTCAGGCATTATACAGTCAGTGTGGAGATCAACGTCAGCTTACAGTTGGGCCAACAGCAAAGTCAGAGCTGTATTTTCAATGGTTTCTTCACTACAATAGGAAGTCATTTACAGCTTAGTCTTTTGTGAAGGACTATGACTCGCAAACTTGGAGGCAGGATCGCACTGGCTCCAAATGCTGCAGCCTTGGGGGACTAGTTGGCCTTTGGGAACCATCCCAACGCCGACGGTCCTAAAACAAGCCTCTTGGCCAGGAGAGTGGGGATGTAACCTTGCAAGATACTCTCCGCTGTAATCTCTGTCCGCTTGTGAGGCGGGAGGGGGAGAGGTTTAGTCAGTGTAGAGATCACCTGTTCTCAGGTGAGGGGGGAGGGGTTTAGTCAGTGTAGAGATCACCTGTTCTCAGGTGAGGGGGGAGGGGTTTAGTCAGTGTAGAGATCACCTGTTCTCAGGTGAGGGGGAGAGGTTTAGTCAGTGTAGAGATCACCTGTTCTCATGTGAGGGGGGAGGGGTTTAGTCAGTGTAGAGATCACCTGTTCTCAGGTGAGGGGGAGGGGTTTAGTCAGTGTAGAGATCACCTGTTCTCAGGTGAGGGGGAGAGGTTTAGTCAGTGTAGAGATCACCTGTTCTCAGGTGAAGGGGGAGGGGTTTAGTCAGTGTAGAGATCACCCGTTCTCAGGTGAAGGGGGAGGGGTTTAGTCAGTGTAGAGATCACCCGTTCTCAGGTGAAGGGGGAGGGGTTTAGTCAGTGTAGAGATCACCTGTTCTCAGGTGAGGGGGAGGGGTTTAGTCAGTGCAGAGATCACCTGTTCTCAGGTGAAGGGGGAGGGGTTTAGTCAGTGTAGAGATCACCTGTTCTCAGGTGAGGGGGGCGGGGTTTAGTCAGTGTAGAGATCACCTGTTCTCAGGTGAGGGGGGAGGGGTTTAGTCAGTGCAGAGATCACCTGTTCTCAGGTGATGGGGGAGGGGTTTAGTCAGTGCAGAGATCACCTGTTCTCAGGTGAGCGGGGAGGGGTTTAGTCAGTGTAGAGATCACCTGTTCTCAGGTGATGGGGGAGGGGTTTAGTCAGTGTAGAGATCACCTGTTCTCAGGTGAGGGGGAGGGGTTTAGTCAGTGTAGAGATCACCTGTTCTCAGGTGATGGGGGAGGGGTTTTGTCAAGAATTATTTATTTATTCTCCCCTTTTTGTCGTTTTTGTAGTTTCATTTCTTGGTGGTGGTTTTTCAGTGTGCTCTTACGTTGTAGCGTTGCAAACACACCACCATCACCATCTGGTCAAACACCATCAGCACCACCTAGTCAAACAAGTGGTGTTGAATCTGTTGTGCGCTGTGGTGGTAGGGGGATGGACGTGGGGGCAGCAGGTGCTGGCATTCCCAGGTAGATGGCAGGGGAGGGAAGTGTGGGTGAGAGCTGACAGTGTGTTGTGATGACTGGCCAGGGGCTGTATTGTTACAACATGCATTGTGTGAGTCATGGGCCATCTGGCATTCACACTTAGCTGCTGCACCTGTCTTCTTCGTCGTCTTTGTTCAAGGGCTGGCATCTGTCACGTCCACTTTTATGTATGAGTGGCCTGTAACGTGCATGTGTATTTTACTATCAAACTAGGAAGCAAGACTGCACTGGCTCTTAGTGCTGCAGCCTTGGGGACAAATTGGCCTTTGGGAACCATCCCAACGCCGACTGTCCTAAAACCTACTCTGCTGAGAGAGTGGGGGATGTAACTTGGGTAAGACACTCTCCACTATAATCAAATTCTAGCCCAGATAGCCGGGACAGCAGTGCCTCCTCTGTTGTTGTGATGGTCATAGTGGGACACGACTGACTATCATGCATATGTAACTGACCGTGAGCCGAGTGGTATATCATCAAGGGGTTACAAAAGAATGATTGAATTACTGAATTAGGATTAAAAAAAAAAAAGAGTGAAAGGACAGAAAGTCCCTCACACAGGCCAGGGAAATATAGAGGCCAGTCACAGAAAGGGTTTTCTATTGTTTTATTTTACAACAGTTGAATGAAAGAAGAAGAGATTAGAAGACAGTCCAGCAGAATGTTGGACAGCAGACAGTGGGTGCCACACACACCATGTGTATTGGAAAGCAACGTCAAAATTTGAATCGCGTCACGCTACACGTATTACATCAGCAGGTCAGTGGTTGGACACCGTTGCTGCGGTTAAAATGTCATTCGCTTTCTGGCAAGTGCTGTGAGTTGAACTACAGTTACCGTAGCCAGCTGAGCACTTGGCTACACTTTTATTACTATCACAGTAGATTTTTTTCTGCAGAAACTTACTAGGAACAGCTCTTTTGTTGCCGTGGATTAATTTACGTGTGCTAAGTGCTTAGCTGCTTACGGGACGTGGATTTATCGTATCATTCGATTGACAGGCACACAGACCACGAATCAAGGTCTAGTGAGGGGGGGAATCCGTGTATAGGACTCGAACCTGTGGACACTTGCTTCCTAGTCGGGCGTGTTCCCACTCGGCCACCGTTCGACACCAGTAAACCGTTTCCAGGACTGGCAGTGACGGTGATGGTGATAATGAGGGTGTTCACAGAGCGCCGGACCTTGTTCAGACAAATCACAGCACTAATCCACCAGTCATTCACATGCCTGGCTCCTGAGTCAGAGAAATGAAAGATAACAGCTTGTAAATACATGTAAACAGAAAGCTGGAGATGAATACACATGAATAGAAAGCTGGACATGAATATGTGTAAACAGAAAGCTGGAGATAAATACTTGTAAACAGAAAGCTGAAGATATATACATGTAAACAGAAAGCTGGAGATTAACACGTGTAAACGGAAAGATGGAGATAAACACGTGTAAACAGAAAGCTGGAGAAACTGCAGATCTAGAGGGGGGAGTGGAAGAGGGTTTTAAGGCCAGACTTGAAAGAGCTGTGTACAGATATTTGACTGAACGAAAGAGGGAGCTCATTCCGAGTGTGAGGTCCAGAGACAGAGAAAGAACGACGGCCGACAGTGCAGTGTTTGAATCTGGGTATGCATAAACAGAGTGGATCCGAAGCCGATCGTAGAGAGCGAGATGGGGTGTAGATGCCACAGAGATAGGAAGGGGCAAATTTGTGAATACATGTATAACATAGAGTGCTGATCTTGTACTTTATTCTGTGTGAGACAGGGAGCCAATGGAGATGATGCAAGAAAGCCTCGGAAATCATGTCCTCAAATCTTTTTCTAAGGACGAATCTGGTTGGCAGAGTTTTCTAAGCACTGAAGGAAGTGAAGGGGTGAAGCAGGCAAACCAGACAACAGAGAGTTACAGTGGTCTGGGTGAGAGGGAATGAGAGAAACGACAAGTTTAGATTTTGCGTCATTTGACAGTGTTCCGAATGGAACTGATGTGCGTTAACAGTAGCAGGATTGGTACGTCATTTTTTGCATGGGGAAAGAGGGATTGATGAATTGGTCACAGCATGCTCTGTCCACGTCAAAATAAGTTAGCACGCAGAGATTTTAACTCTTTTTTTCTTCGTTTTTTTCCCCTTTAAGATTTAGTTCTGCAACCATTGTAGCACATAATGATGTATATAACTTCGCACCTCTCAAATTCATGGAATCTTTTCGATCACCAAATTCATACTATTCAGTTTCTCTGTATGTGTACACAACCGTAAGTACGTGCGCGTGTGTGTGTGAACTTGAATGTGTGTGTGTGTGTGTGTGTGAGTGTGTGTGTGTGTGTGGACAGAAACTTCCTTGTCCTGGAGACAGGATGCACCATCGTTTACAGTCAGCTGTCTGACTGTCCAAACGTCAAACAGGAATCACTGACTGTCCAAACGTCAAACAGGAATCACGGACTGTCCGAACGTCAAACAGGAATCACTGACTGTCCAAACGTCAAACAGGAATCACTGACTGTCCAAACGTCAAACAGGAATCACGGACTGTCCGAACGTCAAACAGGAATCACGGACTGTCAGAACGTCAAACAGGAATCACGAACTGTCAAAACGTCAAACAGGAATCACGAACTGTCAAAACGCCAAACAGGAAACATGGACTGTCCAAACGTCAGACAGGAATCACGGACTGTCCAAACGTCAGACAGGAATCACGGACTGTCCAAACGTCAGACAGGAATCACGGACTGTCCAAACGTCAGACAGGAATCACTGACTGTCCAAACGTCAAACAGGAATCACGGACTGTCAAAACGTCAAACAGGAATCACGGACTGTCAAAACGTCAAACAGGAATCAAAAGGTCAAAGAGAGGGAGGAAGGTTGAGTGGGGTGGAGAGATGGGGGTTGGAGGGAGGTATCCGTGTGAGGGAGGGTGGTGGGGGGATGGGGGGTGTGTGTGTGTGGAGAGATGGGGCAGAGGGAAGGAGGGGGAGGGAGAAAGTAGGGAGGGGTGGGGAGGTACTGTGGAGAGATGTGGGGTGGAGGAAGGGAGGGGGTGGAGAGATGGGGGTTGAAGGGAGAGGATGGGGGTGATGGAGAGATAGGGTGGAGAGAGGAAGGTGGTGCAGAGATGGGGGGAGGAGGGGGGGACGGAGGGGGAAGCGAGGTTGCCGAGGTCAGTGGAGGGCATCAGCAGGGAATGTATGTTATCAGTCCCACACCACACTGGTCAACACATCACTTTACTGACCGGGGTCTCACGTACCTTGCAGTGTGTGTCCCGGTGTGGACAGAAGGCGATCACAGTGCAGGGGGCGGGGGTTAAAAGTGGGAGGGGGGGGGGGGGGGGAGGGGAAGGACAGTGTTCCAAAGTACAAAGCTCGGTATCAAAGTTTTTGAGTTTTATTTCCTCTGTGTGTGTGTGTGTGACTCATCTGTATGTGATCACGCTTGTTCGCCAGTGAATTAACACGTGTGTGTGTGTCACTGTGTGCGTCAGTGCGTGTGTGTGTGACTCATCTGTATGTGATCATGCTTGTTCGCCCGTGAGTCAACACGTGTGTGTGTGTGTGTGCGTCAGTGTGTGCGTCAGTGCGTGTGTGTGTGTGTGTGTGGTGTGTATGTGAGCGCGCGTGAGTCAGTGTGTGTGTGCGTGTGCGTGTGTGTGTGTGTGTGTGTGTATGGCGCTCGCGCGTGCGTGCGTGTATTTATGTGTGTATTGTTTTTCATTGTTATTTTTTGTGTGCGAGCGCTAATGTGTGTGCGCGTGCGTGCGTGCATGCGTGCGTGCGTGTGTGTGTGGTATGTGTATGTGAGCGCGCGCGTGTGCGGAGTACGTGTATGTATGTATGTATGTATGTGTGTGTGTGTGTGTGGCGCGCGCGTGCGTGCATGTATGTGTGCCTTTGTGTGCATGCGTGTGTGTGTGTGTGTGTCAGTGTGTTTGTGTGTGTGTGCGTGCGCGCGCGCGTGCGTGTGTGTATGTGCATGTGTGTGCGTGTGTTTGTGTGTGTGTGAAACTGTGACGCTGTTACTTACTGGGCATCCACAAGCGAGATGCAGGGCCTTGGTATGGGAGGGTGGTTGTCAATGAAGCCCTTGCCGTCATCTTCTTCTTGTTTTTTACCCATGTTAAAGCGATTTGACTATGCCAGTTGTGAAAACTCATACGTTTTATGCAGTACATCCACGTCCACACCCACACATACACCACACCACACCACACCACATTACTCACATGATCACACCACACCACACCACACCAGACCTCACCACACCATAGCACAGCACTGACATCACCCCCTCCACACACACCGGAGACACAGACGGCACACACACACACACAGACGGCACACACACACACACACACACACACACACACACCGAAACAAAAACAGCGAGAGAATGAAGTACGTTGAGAAAAAACCACAAGTCTTCCACCACCCCGAGATAATACCACGTCAGTTCTGTTCTTAAGACATGACCCCCCAGCGTAAGAAATTGCAGGTGTTTGACCTCAAAAGGGTTTCGTCCATTTGGGGTGTTAGACACCAACGTTAAACAAACTGAATGACTTCCTCTGTACTTTCCCCTGTGCTCTTCAGTCTGTGTCGTCTGCAAGCAGTTGTTTCCGGTCAGAGGTCTGCCATCTCTCTCCCGTCTTTCCATCACAAGTAAGCTGTCTGTTCTTTTTGTCGGGAGAGAGAGGGGCGAGAGAAAAAAAAAATGATGTCGACTTTTCTATGCAGGTTATTGCTGTGCAGTTCTTAACATTGTGTTTTGTTTTGTTATGGGACTGGATTGTAACATCCTCTTTTGTCACAACAGATTTTTTTCCTATATGAAATTCGGAACAGCGTGTCGCTGCAATGAGAACGCAACCGTGTTTTTTTTATGCCAGCATGTGTATCTCTGGCTGGCTGGCTGGCTGGCCCTGTATCTCTGTCCGTCTGCCTGTGTGTATCTATCTCTGTCCGTCTGTGTGTATCTGTATCTCTGTCCGCCTGTCTGTGTGTATCTGTATCTCAATGCTTGTGTCTGTGTGTATCTCTGTATCTGTATCTATGTCTGTCTGGCCCTGTATCTCTGTCCGTCTGTCTGTGTGTATCTGTATCTCTGTGTGTATATGTATCTCTGTCCGCCTGTCTGTGTGTATCTGTATCTCCGTCCGTGTGTCTGTGTTTATATGTATCTCTGTATATGTATCTATGTCTGTCTGTGTGCATCTGTATCTCTGTATCTGTATCTCTGCCCGTCTGTCTGTGTGTATATGTGTCTGTATCTCCGTCTGTCTGTCTGTCTGTCTGGCCCTGTATCTCCGTCTGTCTGTGTGTATCTGTATCTCTGTATTTCAGTCTGTCTGTCCCCTGAATCTCTGTCCGCCTGTCTATCTCTCTCTGTATCTCTGTCCATCTGTGTCTATCTCTCTCTGTATCTCTGTCCATCTGTGTCTATCTCTCTCTGTATCTCTGTCCATCTGTGTCTCTGTCTGTCCCAGTATTTCTGTCGGTCTCTTATCTCTGCCCGCCTGTCTGTCTCAGTATCTCTGTCTATTCTCCCTGTATCTCTGTCCGCCTATCTCTGTATCTCCCTGTATCTTTGTCCGTCTGTCTGTCTCTCTCTGTATCTGTCCGTCTTTGCCCCCCTTATCTCTGTCCGTCTCTGTCTCTCCCTTTATCTCTGTCCGTCTCTGTCTCTCCCTTTATCTCTGTCTGTCACTGTATCTCTGTCCGTCTCTCTGTCTGTATCTCTGTCTGTTTGTATCTTTCTCTGTCTCTGTATCTCTGTCTGTCCTTTTCTCTGTATCTCTCTATGTCTGTATCTCTGTATCTCAGTCTGTCTTTGTATCTCAGTCTGTCTCTGTATCTCTGTCTATCTCTGTCCGTCTTTCTGTCTGTCCCGTGTATCTCTGAATCTGCCTCTGTATCTCTGTCTGTATCCCTGTCTGTCTCTGTATCTCTTTCTCTGTAACTCTGTATATCTGTCTGTCTCTGTATCTCTGTCTGCCTCTGTATCTCTGTCTGTATCTCTGTCTGTCCCCTGTATCTCTGTCTGTCTCCTGTATATCTGTCTGTCTCTGTATGTCTGTATCTCTGTCTGTCTCTGTATCTCTGTCTGTCTGCCCCCCTTGTATCTCTGTCTGTCTGTCTATCCGCCAGTCTGTCTATCCATTTATCTCTGTCCGTCTCTGTCCCTTGTATCTCTGTCCGTCTCTGTCCCTTGCATCTCTGTCCATCTGTCTGTCTATATCTCTGTCCGTCTCTCTGTCCCTGTATCTCTATCCGTCTCTGTCTCTGCCCTGTATCTCCGTTCGTCTCTGTCTCTCTGTCCCTGTATCTCTGTCCGTCTCTGTCTCTCCCCTGTGTATCTGTTCGTCTCTGTCTCTCCCCCGTATGTCTGTCTGGCTCTGTCTCTCTGTCCCTGTCTCTCTGTCCGTCTCTTTCTCTTGCCTGTATCTCTGTCTGGCTCTGTCTCTCCCCTGTGTATCTGTTCGTCTCTGTCTCTCCCCCGTATGTCTGTCTGGCTCTGTCTCTCTGTCCCTGTCTCTCTGTCCGTCTCTTTCTCTTGCCTGTATCTCTGTCTGGCTCTGTCTCTCCCCTGTGTATCTGTCCGTCTCTGTCTCTCCCCCGTATCTCTGTCCGTCTCTGTCTCTCCCCTGTGTATCTGTCCGTCTCTGTCTCTCCCCTGTATCTCTGTCTGTCTCTGTCTCTCCCCCGTATCTCTGTCCGTCTCTGTCTCTCCCCTGTGTATCTGTCCGTCTCTCTCTGTCTCTTCCACGGACCAGTATGCACAATTTGAGGTCTCCTTGAAACTGAAACTGAAATTCTCACAGTCTCTTGGTGAAGGGCAGCTGTCTTGTTTAATCCGGACAGACATCTCCGATTTTCCCCTAGTTTTAGACTTGGTGTATCCAAAGGTACCGGTGTAAGAGGCTGATCCTACCCCTGGCTAGTTTATACCCCAGGTATAAAGTAGCCTAGTTTAACCCCCGCGGTTAAATCAGCCCTCAGTCATGCCATACCCCTTCCTGGCTGGAATATACCCCGTGTGTACACTTCGCTCACCCTATCAGTCTGCATAACATTTTTGTCAATAGTAGTTTAATAATGTTAATAAAGGAAATTTATAATGCACTTTACAATGACTGTAAGAATGTGATCGTAGAGGAACAATGATATGATACGGTGTATGTACAATAGCATATAAAATCAACATAAACCGTCCAACAATTTCAAGTGCACTGAACTCAAGTCTTGAATAAGAAGCAATAATGCATCACACACACACACACACACACACACACACACACACACTGTGACACACGCGCGCGCGCGCGCGTTTGTTGCAAGCACGAGTTCCGCATACGCTTGCCGTTTTTTGTTTGAAATCATAATTAGTTCAGGGGTTACTGGCCTAAACATGTCACTGTCGTCCATTTTTGACTCACTTGTGCAAACAAAGTGAGTCTGTTATAACCCGGTGTACGGTTGTCTGTGTGTCCGTGGTAAACTTTAACATTGCCATTTTCTCTGGAAATACTTTGTCCGTCAATACCAAATTTGGCTAAAAAAAAATAGTAGGAAAAGAAATCTTCACAGTCATACCAATAATAGGTTGTACGTCTCCCAAATTAAGTCGTGTTTCCCGAATCATTAACGGTTTATTTCGTTGAGGCTGTTTCCGGGATTCTGAAAACACCAGAAAACCGCATCTCAGTTCTCAAGGCCTGACTAAGCGCGTTGGGTTACGCTGCTAGTCAGGCATCTGCTTGGCAGATGTGGTGTAGCGTATATGGATTTGTCCGAACGCAGTGACGCCTCCTTGAGCTACTGATACTGATACAGGCGATGCTTTGTAAAAATTAAAAAAAAATAAAAATCGACGTGACCTCGTTTTTCTTGTTCGCGATTAAATGGAAAGAAATATAAATTCTGGACAGAACACATACAGTAACACATACTACATCATCGACATGTTTACTGCATATGGATATTTTAGAGTGGATACTCAATTAACTAGAACAAACATAAAAGAGAAATTGAATCGACCATGTCGTACTTTCCCGGCGTTTGTGACTAAACTTGTCATGCATTTATCTAGATCCAGAGAAATCGGCTAAATGTTGCAGTGTGCTTGGCAATGTTTCCTTAACCGCGGACTTGAAAGAATTCTTAAATGCCCAAGATACACCAAAATATCATGATTCAAACAGCGTTATCAGTTCGAATTCCACAGTTGATTTATCGCCCTTAAAAAATCATGCTTGTATATTAATTTTTGAACGTGTTCGCCGAACACGCTGGATTCGAATCTGCGCTCAGGCTTTTTTTTTAACACGAAGCTTTATAAATACAAATACAGAACACATTTGATTATTGAATCTATTTTTTAAAAGTATTTTTAAAAAGTGTGTCGCAAGTGAGTATTGAAGGCCTTGCCTCTCTTGTTTCTTTTATCTATCGGGATAATTTTGCCTTTTTCCTTGCCTCTCTTGTTTCTTTTATCTATCGGGATAATTTTGCCTTTTTCCTTGCCTCTCTTGTTTCTTTTATCTATCGGGATAATTTTGCCTTTTTAATGGATTGAGGATGAGCGCATTCCGTGTTCCGAACGTTCAGTTACTGCTCAGACCAGAGGGTATTTTAATTCAGTCCAAAATTGTCTGTAAGTCAGAACCGTTAGTCCATAATTTCCTGGAGTTTGTGTGTGTGTGTGTGTGTGTGTGTGTGTGTGTGTGTAAGTCTACGTGCGTGTCTGTGCGTGTGTGTTTGCAGGCGTTCGTGTGATATTGATTTACCTTTTTTTTCTTTCTTTCTTTTCTTGCTCTTTTAATTTCTAGTGAAGACCTCTGTCCTCAATACCATCATGTTCTTTCTTGTTCGTCTCTATCCTTTCTTTCTTTTTCTTTCCTTACATTTTATATGATAAAGTTTTATTTATCCTTTTACTTTTATTGGAATATGAAAGACCACTATCAATCCAAAACTCCACGCCCAAATAAGACATTCAAATACTCAACACCTTAACTAACCATTAAGAAAGCACAAATGTGTTCCAAACTACAATGAATATTAATTAAATAAACAAGTTTCGCAAATTTAATTAGCTTATAGCTGACAAAGCTTTTCTGCCCCTCCCCCCCCCCCCCCCCCCAATTTTTTTTTTTAAAACAGAAAACTGACTTTGGAGATAATATTTTTTAGGCACATACCTGTTTTCCCACTTTCCCCCATTTTGAATATAAGCCCATTGAAGGATATATCTTGTGTAAAAACAACAACAACAACAACAACAAAATCCATCTCAGTTCACCTTGCATTCACTCTAAGGTTGTAAATCTTAGCAATATTTACACCCTACCAATATCAATGTATTTCAGAGAAAAAGAGGGGGTATAAAATGGCCCAGAGGATATAAAGGGGCCTGGGCCAAACTGTACCCCGGGTATAAAGTAGCTCAGGTCAGTTATCCCCGGGATACATTCTGGCCCTGGACAGTTTATCCGGGGGCACATTCTGGCCCTGGACAGTTTATCCGGGGGCACATTCTGGACTCTGCCAGTTTATACGGGGACACATTCTGGACTCTGCCAGTTTATCTGGGGGTATACTCTAGATAGGGTAGCTGGCCTGTTAACCATTATAAAACTCCACGCGGTTCTCATCGGCTGTGTCCTTTTGTGTAATAAATCAATTGAGAATACGTTCATTTTATGTTGATATGCCCGGTTTTTTGCGAATATACATTACTACAAAACACGTCCACAGTTATTCGGGTTGAGTTAAGTGAAGATATATTCACTGATGATGGTATTATACATAACCAGGCATTGTATTTATGTTGTTGGTTTTTTTCATTTACGAGAGATGATTATGTCTTATTAATTTCTTTGGTGGTATATTGTAACTGTGGTGGTATTATAAATTTTAGTTACTGTCCATTGTCCTGGTGAAGCAATGGCCTTAAATAAACTCTCTCTCCCCCCCCCCCCCCCCCCCCCCCCCCCCCCCCCCACCCCCCTCTCTCTCTCTCTCTCTCCCTCAGCGTGCCCCTTCCATGTCACACCACTTTTCTCTTTCACCTCATCCTCCAATTGTTTCACAGTCTTCCTGTTCCAGTTATGTTGTTACCAACGATTGTGAGTAGCATTCACCCCTCTCTGTCAGTAAACCTGCCTGCCAGTCTCTCTCTCTCTCTCTCTCTCTCTCTCTCTCAGTGTCTCTCTCCAGCCAGAGAGAGAGAGTGTGTGTGAGAGATAGATAGATATTCTTCCTGTTTGTATTTCTGAGAATTGTTTTCCTCAGGACTGTCCCCTGTCAGGTTGCTTGCCAGCCTGTCTATTTCTTTTCCTGCTTTTTTACTCTCACGTGAGCACAAAGTGAGGTTTTGTATCAACTGTTTCAGTTGTGTGTGTGTGCGTGTGTGTGTGTGTGTGTGTGTGTGTGTGTACTTTAACATAGGTAGCTTCACTGCAATTGTTAATGGTGAACAAACAAAACTGGGCAGGAAAGTAGATAAAATAATAATTTATATATATTAAAAAAATAATAATAAAAAAAAACCCATGAGAATCTGCACATAAGAAAAAGTCGCACGTCTTTTTAAATACTCTAGGAATGGTATTAATACGTTTTTGAAAATTTGTGTTTTATCAGAACCATTCATGAATCACTATTTGTAATTTTACACCCGTTGAAAATTTGTGGATGTTTTTTTTTTGTTTTATATAGGTAGTTTTCTGCTCTCTCTCTCTCTCTCTCTCTGCATTCGGAGATAGACAGTGATGATAATATAGATGGTTTAATTCTTTCGAAAGTGTTTTTCAGGCAGAATAGTATTTGTCATTTGTCACATGGGGGTGCCAAAGCAAGCGAGCAGTCCAAATCTGCATGTACAATTTACTTAGATCTGCATGTAGCTCTACTTTTTATTTTTGTGTTTTTCGCCCGTTTTGTAGTTTCATAGATGTATTGTGTCTGTACGGGTAGTTATTTCCACCTCTCTCTATCTCTGTCACTCTGTCTCTCTCTCTCTGAGTTGACATGTTTGTGTCTGTGAATGTGCATGCGTTTTTGTTGTTTAGGGCGTGTGTTATTCTGAGACTTCATAGATATTTTAAACAGTGGTCAGTGTTTTATTCAAGCTGTAGCTTGGTGCGATGATATTGTGCCCAAGAACGTGTGTGTGTGTGTGTGTGGAGGTGGGCGGCGCAAATAGGCCTACATATGTGTGTGTCGATGTGCGCCAGTATAATATGTGCTGTATGTCTATGCACAGGTAGGGGTGAAGGAGGGTGGGGGTGGAGGGAGAGTTGGGGGTGGAAGAGTGGAGGGGGGAGGGGCATGTGGACATGTCACATCGTGTTTGTGTTTTTTGTGTTTCAACGTGCTTGCGAGGAAATATGAAATTTTCCTCATTTCATGAAGACATAATACCTGATAAAGTGTGCCTGTTGCTCTCTACCGTGATAAACGTACATGATGTCATCTTTTCTCCTATAATATTATAGTAACTGAAGCAGATTTAATAAAGATCTTATTTGGATGGTGGGTGGATGGGAGAAGGGGGGTGGGGGGGGCATTGGGTGCGAGTGGTTATTAATCAATATTAATGTTCTGTTAATAAGTATAAAATCAAATCTCGGCAACATAACAGAACTATACTTTTCTTTTATAGGGAACTCTATCCCCACCCTGACAATCCTGCCCATGATTGTATCATATCTAGATCTGTGTCACCACCCTGACAGCCCTGCCCATGATTGTATCATATCTAGATCTGTGTCACCACCCTGGCAGCCCTGCCCATGATTGTATCATATCTAGATCTGTCACCACCCTGACAGCCCTGCCCATGATTCTATCATATCTAGATCTGTGTCACCACCCTGACAATCCTGCCCATGATTGTATCATATCTAGATCTGTGTCACCACCCTGACAATCCCATGATTGTATCATATCTAGATCTGTGTCACCACCCTGACAGCCCTACCCATGACTGTATCATATCTAGATCTGTGTCACCACCCTGACAATCCTGCCCATGACTGTATCATATCTAGATCTGTGTCACCACCCTGACAATCCTGCCCATGACTGTATCATATCTAGATCTGTGTCACCACCCTGACAATCCTGCCCATGATTGTATCATATCTAGATCTGTGTCACCACCCTGACAATCCTGCCCATGATTCTATCATATCTAGATCTGTCACCACCCTGACAATCCAGCCCATGATTCTATCATATCTAGATCTGTGTCACCACCCCGACAATCCTGCCCATGATTGTATCATATCTAGATCTGTCACCACCCTGACAATCCTGCCCATGATTCTATCATATCTAGATCTGTCACCATCCTGACAATCCTGCCCATGATTCTATCATATCTAGAACTGTCACCACCCGGACAATCCTGCCCCTGATTCTATCATATCTAGATCTGTGTCACCACCCCGGAATCCTGCCCATGATTCTATCATATCTAGATCTGTCACCACCCTGACAATCCTGCCCATGATTCTGTCATATCTAGATCTGTCACCACCCCGACAATCCTGCCCATGATTCTATCATATCTAGATCTGTCACCACCCCGACAATCCTGCCCATGATTCTATCATATCTAGATCTGTCACCACCCTGACAATCCTGCCCATGATTCTATCATATCTAGATCTGTCACCACCCTGACAATCCTGCCCATGATTCTATCATATCTAGATCTGTGTCACCACCCTGACAATCCTGCCCATGACTATCTTATCTAGATCTGTCACCATCCTGACAATCCTGCCCATGATTCTATCATATCTAGATCTGTCACCACCCTGACAATCCTGCCCATGATTCTATCATATCTAGATCTGTGTCACCACCCTGACAATCCTGCCCATGACTATCTCATCTAGATCTGTCACCACCCGGACAATCCTGCCCATGACTATCATCTAGATGTGTGTCACCACCCGGACAATCCTGCCCATGATTGTATCACCACCCCTTCAGCTCCAGGCAGCTGACTGTCACAAATCAACAAATACCAACTACTTCAATTCTCACACAGACCTCTGACCCAAAATTCTGTTCTATTCTGAAGGCCTCCCATCCCTCTGCAAGATCTCTCATATTCAATACAGCCTGCAGAAAATCATGCCATCTGCCAAATGAAGCAGAGAAGAGGCGATATTTTTCTGCAGTCTGTATATCTTCCAATTTTTACCCCTTCTCACCATCTGAAAGCGGAGGGGACTCCAGATATATTCCCTTCTCAGTAATAAACGTCTGCTTGTCGAATGTTGGGATTTAGGTGATATAACTATTAGAGGACGCGGGCGTTCTTACCGCTGACTCCTTAAAGGCTTTCTTTTTTCACGGAACTGCCTGAAACTTTTTTTTTTCTTCACTTCTTGAGGAAATCAACTGTTTTTCATTTGATTCGATCTCGTTGTGATTGGTTGGGGAACCTGGGTTCCATTTTGTTTTTGATTGTATCTGTTTCCTGCCGTCCTGGAGATGGCGCTGTGTAGAAATGACGTCACCACCGTGGAAGGGGCGTGTGAGTGCGTGAGGAACTCTGGGAAGGGAAAGCCCTGGGAATGGGGCCCGGTTTGGAAGCCAGTCATGTTTCACTTTCAGCACACACACACACACACACACTGTGACACACACACACACACACACACATTGACACAGTGTTTTTTGGACATTAAAGTGGCGACGACACAAATTGTGACTGACTTAGTGCAAAGGTTGGGTTTGAGTTGAGCGTACTGATAGGGATGAATTTTGATAATTAGTTCAGCTCTGGGCCGCCCAACTCGGAGATATTGTTTGAAATGGGAACATGAGCAGGGAGTAATAGCCTCAGTTGTCAAGCTGGTCCAGATGGAATCCCTCTTGTGAGTGGAAACTTCCCGCTCAGGTCAGTTATCACTGCATCTCTGCTGCAGCTAGGGCAGTCTGGCACTGATGGCGGAATGGCGGAAAGGGACGATTAGCTGTTTTATTGTGCACCTGATGTCGCTGTTGTTGTCAGTGTCAAAGATGACATTGATGGCCAGGGCTCTGTCATGATAAGTTAATTGCCACCACTTACCTGCTGCTAATGACGTCCATTTAGAATACCACTGGAAGGAGACCACTTGTTGAAAAATCGGGAAGTAGGTTATCTTCTTTAATCCAAGTCATTGTCGTTGTTTGTTCCGTTCTGGTTGTGTCGATTTGCTCAATTTGACCTTTACCGACTGACCTCTGGTGTGTGACCTTTTGTCCTTTATGACGTAGTGCACGACTTACTGTCCTATGGAAAACGTTTGCAGCATGGTGTAGAACATGGGGTGCTTTCTGTTGAAGAAGTTCCAAGGAACTGAAAGGCAGGTAGAAACTGAACATCCCCGCACCTAATTTGGGCGTGACTGAAAATCCATATGGGCACTGACATTGATCTTATGATGTGATGTCAGTTTCGGAATGATAACATGTCTTAGCCACTAGCTTTTCACACAAGTGTACTCTGGCAGAACGAAAGTTGAATTTTGTGAGCAGACAACTTAGCTGGCTAACAGGTTTTGTCACAAGTTAGCGATGAAAAGCACCCCCTTTCTAACAACTATTATCACTAGTTAGCGTAAAAAGATCCCCGTCCTGACAGCTGTTATCACTAGTTAATGTGAAAATACCCCTCACCTAACGGCTGTAATCCCAAGTTAGGTGTGAAAATACCCCTCACCTAACGGCTGTAATCCCAAGTTAGGTGTGAAAATACCCCTCTCCTAACGGCTGTAATCCCAAGTTAGGTGTGAAAATACCCCTCTCATAACGCCGTAATCCCAAGTTAGGTGTGAAATACCCCTCTCATAACGCCGTAATCCCAAGTTAGGTGTGAAAATACCCCTGTCTTAATAGCTGTTATCACAAATCAGGTGTGAAAACACCTTCTCTTAGCAGCTGTTATCACTAGTTGTAGTGATGACCTAGAGGTAACGTGTCCGCCTAGAAAGCGGGAGAATCTGAGCGCGCTGGTTCGAATCGCGGTTCAGCCGCCGATATTTTCTCCCCCTCCACAAGACTTTGAGTGGTGGTCTGGACGCTAGTCATTCGGATGAGACGATATACCGAGCATGTATGCAGCATGCACTTAGCCCACGTAAAAGAACCCACGGCAACAAAGGGGTTGTTCCTGGCAAAATCCTGTAGAAAAAAATCCGCTTCGGAAAAAGAAGTAAAACTGCATGCAGGAAAAAATACCCCCCCCCCCCCCCAAAAAAAAAGAAAAAAAAGAAAGAAAAAAAAAGAAGAAAAAAGGGTGGTGCTATAGTGTAGCGATGCGCTCTCCCTGGGGAGAGCAGCCCGAATTTCAGACAGAGAAATGTGTTGTGATAAAAAGAAATACAAATACAAATAGTTAGGTGTGAAAATATCCCCATCTTTCTGGGGTAAAGAAATCTTGATTTAAACTTGCGCGCGCGCGCGCGTGTGTGTGTGTGCGTGTTTACCAGCTGCGATCAACTGTTACTTCAGACCAAAAAATAGATAGACTTATGAACATTTCCGACACTGACCGAAGCGTAGCGTACAAAATAAAATCTGTCTTGTGAGAGAGATGTCACCTTGGCCAGTCGCCTGTTCTTTCCCCAAACTCTCAGCCCAACAGTGCATTGATTCAACTCTTTGCCATATGTTCTGCTTGCAGTCTTCAATACTTATGGTAGTGTATTGTGTATTTGCCACAGAAACTGCATATTGTTGGTGATGAATATTGATTGTAGATATTACACATTTCTCGAGGCACGCCACGTTTGCAAGCTTGCATGCTCGCTCGCGCACACACACTCTCCCTGAACCCCTACACCCTCCTCTCTGCTGTACCCCCTCTCGCCCCTCCCCCCTTCTCTTTCTATCTGTCTGTCTATTCCTCCCCCCCCCCTCCAGCCTGATTCTCCCACCCCCCGCTTTCTCTCTAATGGGAAAATACTGATGTATTTTGATTGTGTTTTGATTTTTTCTTTTTGCTCGTTTTCGTTTCTTAAGCTTTATTCCCTCTTTAGGGCAAGGGCTGGATGTAAAAAAAAAAAGCATGTAACTTGCTTATCTATTACCCTCGATAATAAAGATTTTGTCTTGTCTTGTCTTGTCCCAACACGCTTTCACACAGATCTTCACGGTCATTTGGCTTGTGTGGCTTCCTGCAATATCCATTCCTTTCATGGACCACCCAAGACAGACAGACTTGCAAGACAGACAGATAGACAAACAGACACAGATAAACAGACACATAGACAAACACAATAGGCAAACACAGACAGACAGACAAAGAAAACATACAAACAGGCATGGAGAAACCACAATATTTGAGACAGGTGACTTCAAATGGATGATAAAACACCGAGAGATGATGAGAGCTATTATGTCATTCGCTCGCCAGACAGGGCGCCACCTGGCGGTGTGTGGGATTGAGGACGTCACCCAAAAATCCGGAGATCTGATTGGTGGAGGGTGGGGACACGTGAACAGTGGACACAGGGTTTATAAGGCATCCGGTGCCCGTGTTGCCTCAGCCGATAGCCTGTGGCCTGGCGCTGTCCTCGTCTGCCTGCTGTCCGCCACTTGCCGGCCTTGTCCGCTTACTTCCCCTGCTGTAGGCTGTGTGTGGTGGTGAGTGCTCACGATCTGTATGTGTGGGCTTGTGTGTGTGTGTGTGTGTGTGTGTGTGTGTTGTGCAGTTGGAAAGAGATAAGTCACCAGAATGAACCAAGATTAATGGTTATAAATCGTATTGGATCATGTTTGTCATTGAACTCTACTTCTTGACTTAAGAGATGTGGGTAATTTTCTTCCTTTTAGGACTTTGGTCACGTTTTCATAACTTGTTCGGTCCTGGCCATAAATATATTTCGACCATTTGAAATGCCTATTCCTTTGCTGTTTTGAATGCTGTGGACGGAACGTTGTCCTGTAATTTTAAAGGTAGGTCCTCCAGGCTTGATCAGCATGTTGAATTCATGCGTCGGTCAAGCATCTGCTCCATTGTTGTTGTTGTTGTTTTCAAGGAGGCGTGGTGAAGCATATATGGATAAGTCCACACGCTTTGACACCTCCCTTCTTGAAACTAAAACTTCTAATTTTATGCTTTGGTTGTTGTGTTATTCTGCACAAACTGAAATTACAGTCTTTGTATTATAGTTTGCTTAATCAGCCTGTCGGTTGAGTAAGTTTCATCACCCAGCACGCCATCTTGTGTTGTTTTTTGTGTTTTTTTTGTTTGATTTTTTTTTTAATGCAAGAGCAGTAGTATTTTTTGTTGTACATTTCCACATTCAGGTGACAAAATGGAATTGATTATAGATCACAGACCTTTCGTTATCGATGTAGAGACCAATGAGTTGTGTGTAAGTTTGGTCTTCAAAACTGAACTGATCACCTTATACTCCATACGTTCTTCAAAACCATTTCACATTTGTTTCATCATGTATCCATGCCTGGTACTCCTTTATGTTGGGATATTGCTCACCCTGTCTCATGTGACATGGTTTAGCAGAAACGCCATGGCGCCACGGAACACCCAACACCTCTTCAGCCACATCATCAGCCTCGCCGCCATCTTGACTGCTGTGTGCCTCAGCGGCGTGACTTCAGTTCCACCTGGTTACCAGGCCATGAGGAGAGCCCTGATCCGGTCAGAACAGGTGTTACGTGTCGGCGGGCTCGGGGACCTCAGCCCGGATGAACAGAAAGTGGACGCGGTTCTAATGCGGGAGAAAAGGGTGCTGATCGAAGCAACACGCCTGAACGGGTCCAGCTTTGCCTCTGTGTACAGCTTCCTCAACGTCACGGCCCGCGCCGCCATGGAGAGCACCACGGCCTTCAGCATCATCCAGAGAATGCCCAAAGGTTAGTTATCCCTTTCCACATCATCCACAGGATGCCCAAAGGTTAGTTATCCCTTTCCACATCATCCACAGGATGCCCAAAGGTTAGTTATCCCTTTCCACATCAACCACAGGATGCCCAAAGGTAAGTCCTTCTTTCCACATCATCCACAGGATGCCCAAAGGTCAGTCCTTTCCACATCATCCACAGGATGCCCAAAGGTCAGTTCTTTCCACATCACCCACAGGATGCCCCAAGGTCAGTCCTTTCCACATCATCCACAGGATGCCCAAAGGTCAGTCCTCCTTTCCACACCATCCACAGGATGCCCCAAGGTCAGTCCTTTCCACATCATCCACAGGATGCCCAAAGGTCAGTCCTCCTTTCCACATCATCCACAGGATGCCCCAAGGTCAGTCCTTTCCACATTATCCACAGGATGCCCAAAGGTCAGTCCTTTCCACATCATCCACAGGATGCCCAAAGGTCAGTCCTTTCCACATCATCCACAGGATGCCCCAAGGTCAGTCCTTTCCACATCATCCACAGGATGCCCAAAGGTCAGTCCTTTCCACATCATCCACAGGATGCCCAAAGGTCAGTCCTTTCCACATCATCCACAGGATGCCCAGAGGTCAGTCCTTTCCACATCATCCACAGGATGCCCAAAGGTAAGTCTTCCTTTCCACATCATCCACAGGATGCCCAAAGGTCAGTCCTTTCCACATCATCCACAGGATGCCCAAAGGTCAGTTCTTTCCACATCACCCACAGGATGCCCCAAGGTCAGTCCTTTCCACATCATCCACAGGATGCCCAAAGGTCAGTCCTCCTTTCCACACCATCCACAGGATGCCCCAAGGTCAGTCCTTTCCACATCATCCACAGCATGCCCAAAGGTCAGTCCTTTCCACACCATCCACAGCATGCCCAAAGGTCAGTCCTCCTTTCCACATCATCCATAGGATTCCCAGAGGTCAGTCCCTCACCTCAGTGTGTCTTTAATAAGACAGAATTGCTCTCATTGTCACTGCGGTGAAGTGTGAGTCCCGGACTCGAATTGCTCTTTCAGATCTTAACTCAATAATATCCTTTTTCATTTCTTTTCTTTGAATGAATGTTTGAGCCCCCAAATCATATGCTGTTTCAGCCCCTAACATGGTATGCAGTCCCCAATGAAGCATGCTGTTTCATTCCTTAACGCAGTATGCTGTTTCGGTCTCCAACCTGACATGCTGTGTCAGTCCCCAACGAAGAATGCTGTTTCATTCCTTAACGCAGTATGCTGTTTCAGTCCCCAGTATGGCATGCTGTTTCAGTCCCCAACGAAACATGCTGTTTCATTCCTTAACGCAGTATCCTGTTTCAGTCTCCAACCTGGCATGCTGTTTCAGTTCCCAAAATGGTATGCTGTTTCAGTCCCCAAGATGGCATGCTGTGTCAGTACCCAACAAAGTATGCTGTTTCGTTCCTTAATGCAGTGTGCGGTTTCAGTCTCCTACCTGGCATACTGTTTCTGTTCCCAAAATGCTGTTTCAGTCCCCAAGATGGCATGCTGTGTCAGTCCCCAACGAAGTATGCTGTTTCGTTCCTTAATGCAGTATGCGGTTTCAGTCTCCTACCTGGTATGCTGTTTCAGTTCCCAAAATGGTATGCTGTTTCAGTCCCCAAGATGGCATGCTGTGTCAGTCCCCAACGAAGCGTGCTGTTTCGTTCCTTAATGCAGTATGCTGGTTAGGTCTCCAACCTGGCATGTTTTTTCAGTTCCCAAAATGGTATGCTGTTTCAGTTCCTTTGATGGCATGCGATGTCAGTCCCCAACGAAGTATGCTGTTTCGTTCCTTAATACAGTATGCTGTTTCAGTCTCCTACCTGGTATGCTGTTTCAGTTCCCAAAATGGTATGCTGTTTCAGTCCCCAAGATGGCATGCTGTGTCAGTCCCCAACGAAGTATGCGGTTTCGTTCCTTAACGCAGTGTGCTGTTTCAGTTCCCAACATGGCATGCTGTTTTGGTCCTCAACAAAGTATGCTGTTTCAGTCCCCAACATGGCATGCTGTTTCAGTGCCCAAGATGGTATGCTGTTTCAGTCCCCAAAATGGTATGCAGTCCCCAACAAAGAATGCTGTTTCATTCTGAACACACTGAGCTATTTTAGTCCCCATCGCAGTGTGGTGTTTCAGTCCCCAAGATGGCATGCTGTTTCAGTGCCCAGTGTGGTATGCTGATTCAGTCCCCAACATGGTATGCTGGTATAGTCCCAGCCATAGTATGCTGTTTCAGTCTGAAACATTATATCATGCTGGTTCAGCCTGCAGTATTTGTTGGAGACATCTGGTTGACTGACCGTTTTCACAGAACTGACCAGTTACATGTTCATTATGTTCATCTTTAAAGGTCAAACTGTTGTTTGTTACTGAATAGTTTATTTGTAAACTTGTTTTATCTAAGCTCATTCACTGATGTATTCGCAGTTGATTGATTTGTCCCTCTGTGTGTGTGTTTGTGTGTGTGTGTGTGTGTATGTACATGTATGTGTGTGTATGTATGTGTGTGAGTGTGTGTGAATGTGCGTGCATGTGTGTGAATGTGTGTGTGTCTCTGTGTCTGTGCATGTGTGTGTGTGTGTAAGTGTGTGTGTGTGTGTGTGTGTGTATGTACATGTATGTGTGTGTATGTATACGTGTGAGTGTGTGTGAGTGTGCGTGCATGTGTGTGAATGTGCGTGTGTCTCTGTGTGTGTGTGTGTGTGTGTTTCCAGGCGGCATCCTGCACACACACGACGAGTCCATCACGAGCATTGAGTGGCTGGTGAAGAACGTGACGTACCGCCCGCACTGCTACATGTGTGTGGACAGCTCCTACAACATCAGGTTCCACTTCTTCCTCTCCCCGCCTCGCAACCCAGGTCAGCCATGGACACTGTTGATCCGAATTCACTGTTGATCTGATCGGAATTCACTGTTGATCGGAATTCACTGTTGATCTGATTGGAATTCACTGTTGATCTGATCGGAATTCACTGTTGATCGGAATTCACTGTTGATCTGATTGGAATTCACTGTTGATCGGAATTCACTGTTGATCTGATCGGAATTCACTGTTGATCTGATCGGAATTCACTGTTGATCCAAATTCACTGTTGATCTGATTGGAATTCACTGTTGATCTGATCGGAATTCACTGTTGATCGGAATTCACTGTTGATCTGATTGGAATTCACAGTTGATCGGAATTCACTGTTGATCTGATTGGAATTCACTGTTGATCGGAATTCACTGTTGATCTGATTGGAATTCACTGTTGATCTGATTGGAATTCACAGTTGATCGGAATTCACTGTTGATCTGATTGGAATTCACAGTTGATCGGGATTCACTGTTGATCGGAATTTACTGTTGATCTGATCGGAATTCACTGTTGATTGGAATTCATTCAGTTGATAAGGATTCACTGTTGAGCTGATCAGAATTCACAGTTGATTGGAATTCACAGTTGATCAGAACTCACTGTTGATCTGATCAGAATTCAGTATTGATTGGAATTCACTGTTGATCAAATCGGAAATCATTGTTGATCGGAATTCACTGTTGATCTGATTGGAATTCACTGTTGATCGGAATTCACTGTTGATCTGATTGGAATTCACTGTTGATCAGAATTCACTGTTGATCAGAATTCACTGCCCCGCAGGCCATAAAAGGCTATGGGACCTTTGACTTACAAAAATTACATCTGACAGTGCAGTACAGTATATTGCAGTACAGTGCAGGCCAGAGCAGTGCAGCGCAGTATAGAACAATGTAGTGCAGTGCAGTACACAGCAGCACATCACAGTGCACTACAGCACAGTACAGTGCAGTATAGTACAGTACAGTATGGTGTAGTATAGTACAGCACAGTACAGTGCAGTATAGTACAGTACAGTATGGTGTAGTATAGTATAGTACAGCACAGAACAGTGCAGTACTGTATAGTATAGTGCAGTATAGTACAGTACAGTGCAGTACAGAGCAGTGCAGTAGAGTACAGTATAGTATGGTGTAGTATAGTATAGTACAGCACAGAACAGTGTATTACTGTATTAGTGCAGTATAGTACAGTACAGAGCAGTGCAGTACAGAACAGTGCAGTAGAGTACAGTACAGTATGGTGTAGTATAGTATAGTACAGCACAGAACAGTGTATTACTGTATTAGTGCAGTATAGTACAGCACAGTACAGTACAGAGCAGTACAGTATAGTACAGTACAGAGCAGTACAGTACAGTACAGTACAGAGCAGTGCAGTATAGTACAGTACAGAGCAGTACAGTACAGTACAGAGCAGTGCAGTACAGTACAGTACAGAGCAGTGCAGTGCAGTACAGTACAGAGCAGTGCAGTACAGTACAGAGCAGTGCAGTACAGTACAGAGCAGTGCAGTGCAGTACAGTACAGAGCAGTGCAGTACAGTACAGAGCAGTGCAGTACAGTACAGTACAGAGCAGTGCAGTACAGTACAGTACAGTGCAGTACAGTACAGTACAGAGCAGTGCAGTACAGTACAGAGCAGAGCAGTGCAGTACAGTACAGTACAGAGCAGAGCAGTACAGTACAGTACAGAGCAGTGCAGTACAGTACAGAGCAGAGCAGTGCAGTACAGTACAGTACAGTACAGAGCAGTGCAGTACAGTACAGTACAGAGCAGTACAGTGCAGTACAGTACAGTACAGTACAGAGCAGTGCAGTACAGTACAGTACAGAGCAGTGCAGTACAGTACAGTACAGAGCAGTGCAGTACAGTACAGTACAGAGCAGTGCAGTACAGTACAGTACAGAGCAGTGCAGTGCAGTAGAGCAGAGTAGAGTATAGTACAGTACAGTACAGAGCAGTGCAGTTCTGCATAGTACAGAGCAGTGCAGTACAGTATTGTACAGTAGAGTACAACATAATGTGACTAACACTGTGTGCTGTGTGTGTATGTGTGTGTGTGTCTGAGCTGTGTGCTGTGTGTGTGTGTGTGATAGTGTATGCTGTGTGTGTGTGTGCTGTCTGTGTGTGTTTTGCGTGAGCTGTGTGCTGTGGGTGGTGTGTGTGTGTGTGCTATCTGTGTGTGCTGTGTGTGAGCTGTGTGGTGTGTGCGTGCTGTCTGTGTGAGCTGTGTGGTGTGTGCGTGCTGTCTGTGTGTGATGTGTGTGTGTGTGAGCTGTGTGCTGTGTGTGTGTGAGCTGTGTGCTGTGTGTGTGTGTGAGCTGTGTGCTGTCTGTGTGTGATGTGTGAGCTGTGTGCTGTGTGTGTGTGAACTGTGTGTGTGTGACAGGCTGTGAATGGAGGCTGGTCAGTGAGTTCAGGGGAGACGCGGGAAACGCCACCATGTTTGACCAGAGGTCAGTGTGTTGCTCTCTTCTCCCTCCTTCAGTCCCTCTGTCTGTCTGTACTGTCTGTCTGTCCATCTGTTCTGTCAATACTGTCCTGTCTATGTCTGTCTGTCTGTACTGTTTGTTTATACTGTCCTGTCTATCAGTACTCTCTTCACAACTGTCCTTGACCTTGTTGGGATATTGTTGCCGTGCACAGTCTCCATGACAACTGACCTTGATCTGATCCTGTTGCTTTGGGCAGTCTCCATGACAACTGACCTCGACTCTGTTGGGATCTTTGTTGCCTTGCACAGTCTCAGTGACAACTGACCTTGACTCTGTTGGGCTCTGTTGCCGTGCGCAGTCTCCACGACAACTCACCTTGACCTGATTTTGTTGCTGTGCGCAGTTACCATGACAACTGACTTCGGCCCTGTTGAGATCTTGTTGACGTGCACAGTCTTCATGACAGCTGGCCTTGACTCTGTTAGGATCTTGTTGCCTTGCGCAAGGAATGAAACTTGACCTGATCTTTGTTGCCGTGTGCAGTCTCCGCGACAACTGACCTTGACCTGATTTTGTTGCCCTTGCTGCAGTCTCCATAACAACTTGACCATGGTGACGGCGGACCCGGCCCGAGCCTACCCGACGATCAACGCGGTGTGGGCCAAGTTCAGTGAATACTTCGCCAAGGTGGAGGGTCTGATCCTGCATGCCCCGGTGTTCGCCGACTACCTGTGGGAGGGGCTGCGGCAAATGAGGGAGGACCACGTGCAGTACGTGGAGATCAGGGCACTGCTGCTTCCGGTCTGTAGGGGTGGGGCGGGGGGGTGTGGGTAGTGGGGGTTGGTGGGGGGAGGTCTTGTGTATGTGTTGTGGGGGTGGGGGTGTCTGTGTGTGTGGGGTGGGTGGGGGGGGGGGGTTGTGAGGGTGTGTGTATGTGTTGTGGGGGTGGGGGTGTCTGTGTGTGTGGGGGTGGGTGGGGATGTGTGTGTTGTGAGGGTGTGTGTATGTGTTGTGGGGGTGGGGGTGTCTGTGTGTGTGGGGGTGGGTGGGGATGTGTGTGTTGTGAGGGTGTGTGTATGTGTTGTGGGGGTGGGGGTTTCTGTGTGTGTGGGGGTGGGTGGGTGGGTGTGTTGTGAGGGTGTGTGTATGTGTGCGTTTTGGTTTTGTGAGTATGTGTGTGTGTGTGTGTGCGCGCGCGCATGTACATGTCTGTGTGTGTGCGTGTGTATGTGTGTGGGTTGTGAGGTTGTTTGCGGGGGGATTTGAGGGTGTGTGTGGGGGGGTTGTTAGGGTGTGTGTGGAGGGGTGGTGGTGGTGGGAGGGTGCAGTCATCTATTACACTCTTTAATAAAGTGTTTGTTCATATGTAGGCATAGATACACATGCTCTGTTAATTTTGAATCTGTCAGTTATCATTACAAATCATGTCACTATGGACAAAGCATATATACAGGCTAGTGCACATGCGCCTGTATATACTTTGTGTGTGTGGGTGTATGTGTGGGTATATGTTTGTGTGTGTGTGTGTGAGTGTCAGTGTGTGTGTCTGTGCATGTTTCTGCATGTGTATGTTTGTGTCTGTGTGTTTGTCTGTGTATGTGTGTGTGTTTCTCTCTCTGTATATATGGTTCACTAAAAGTTCTCTGCTGCCTCATGTCTGTGTGTGTAAATACAGGGTTCACTAAAAGTTCAGAACCACTGTCAGGGAACTTGCACTGTTTTCTTCGGGGGTGGGGGGGTGTAGGGTTGGTGGTGAAGTGATGCTGAATTGTCAGCAAACAGCGCTGTCTGCAGCCAATGTGACGAGGGTGGTGGTGAAATGATGCTGAATTGTCAGCAAACAGCACTGTCTGCAGCCAATGTGACGAGGGTTGGTGGTGAAATGATGCTGAATTGTCAGCAAACAGCGCTGTCTGCAGCCAATGTGACGAGGGTGGTGGTGAAGTGATGCTGAATTGTCAGCAAACAGCGCTGTCTGCAGCCAATGTGACAAGCACCTCTCATACAGCCGAGGGGCTTTCCTGTCATTTTTTCAGCAGTGAAATTCGACAGCTGTCATTCTTTATGAACACTGAACAATTGTGAAAAGTTTGGCTGAAACATCCATTTTTCAAGCTAGTCCTTGAACACACGTGTGCTTGAATGTCTCGATTTTTTTTTTTTTTTTTTTTTTTTTTTCAACATTTCATAAAGAAATGCCTGCTTTTATGAAGTGGTCCTGTTCTTTTTCTGAAGTCTGTAGATATGTATAGTCTTTTCCAACTGCCTGTGATGCCCCACTGGTCATGTATAGTCTTTTCCAACTGCCTGTGATGCCCCACTGGTCATGTATAGTCTTTTCCAACAGCCTGTGATGCCCCACTGGTCATGTATAGTCTTTTCCAACAGCCTGTGATGCCCCACTGGTCATGTATAGTCTTTTCCAACTGCCTGTGATGCCCCACTGGTCATGTATAGTCTTTTCCAACTGCCTGTGATGCCCCACTGGTCATGTATAGTCTTTTCCAACAGCCTGTGATGCCCCACTGGTCATGTATAGTCTTTTCCAACAGCCTGTGATGCCCCACTGGTCATGTATAGTCTTTTCCAACAGCCTGTGATGCCCCACTGGTCATGTATAGTCTTTTCCAACTGCCTGTGATGCCCCACTGGTCATGAATAGTCTTTTCCAACAGCCTGTGATGCCCCACTGGTCATGTATAGTCTTTTCCAACTGCCTGTGATGCCCCACTGGTGATGTATAGTCTTTTCCAACTGCCTTTGATGCCCCACTGGTCATGTATAGTCTTTTCCAACTGCCTTTGATGCCCCACTGGTCTATAGATAAGGATCAGGAAAACCTGCAAGAGAAACAAACTGTCATCATATATTTCAGCAGAATAACTACTGGTATATATATAGAGAGATACCGAACTGTCATCATATAGTTCAGCAGAATAACTACTGGTATATAGAGAGAGAGATACCGAACGGGAAAACCCGCAAGAGAAACTGTCATGGTTCACCAGAATAGTTGATGTTTATTTTGAAGGAAAAAAAAAAGACTACGATAAACAAAACAAAGAAGAAAAAACAACAACCGCATTTCGCAATCGTACATTTATTGCTGGCTTTTTAAGAGCATTTGGGTTTGGTGTACTTGTATGCACTGACCGTTCTGTACTTCATGTTAAAAAACAACACACAACTGTTGAACTCTGATGTGACAGATGAAGACATGACGTGTGTGAACCCTGACAGATGAAGATATGAACTGTGTAAACCCTGACAGATGAAGACATGACGTGTGTAAACCCTGACAGATGAAGACATGAACTGTGTAAACCCTGACAGATGGAGACAGGAAGTGTGTAAACCCTGACAGATGGAGACATGAACTGTGTAAACCCTGACAGATGGAGACATGAACTGTATAAACCCTGGCAGATGGAGATGACAGATGAAGACATGAAGTATGTAAACCCTGACAGATGAAGACATGAACTGATTAAACCCTGACAGATGGAGACATGAACTGTGTAAACCCTGACACATGAACACATGAACTGTGTAAACCCTGGCAGATGGAGATGACAGTGTGTAAACCCTGACAGATGAAGACAGGAAGTGTGTAAACCCTGGCAGATGAAGACATGAAGTGTGTAAACCCTGACACATGAACACATGAACTGTGTAAACCCTGGCAGATGGAGATGACAGTGTGTAAACCCTGACAGATGAAGACAGGAAGTGTGTAAACCCTGACAAATGAAGGCAGGAAGTGTGTAAACCCTGACAGATGAGGACAGGAAGTGTGTAAACCCTGACAGATGAAGACATGAAATGTGTAAACCCTGACAGATGAAGACAGGAAGTATGTAAACCCTGACAGATGAAGGCAGGAAGTGTGTAAACCCTTACAGATGAAGACAGGAAGTGTGTAACCCCTGACAGATGAAGACAGGAAGTGTGTAAACCCTGACAGATGATGACAGGAAGTGTGTAAACCCTGACAGATGAAGACAGGAAGTGTGTAAACCCTGACAGATGAAGACAGGAAGTGTGTAAACCCTTGACAGATGAAGATACAAATTGTATAAACCCTGACAGATGAAGACACAAAGTGTGTAAGCCCTGACAGATGAAGACAGGAAGTGTGTAAACCCTGATAGATGAAGACAGGAAGTGTGTAAACCCTGACAGATGAAGAGAGGAAGTCTGTAAACCCTGACAGATGAAGACAGGAAGTGTGTAAACCCTGACAGATGAAGACAGGAAGTGTGTAAACCCTGACAGATGAAGACAGGAAGTGTGTAAACCCTGACAGATGAAGACAGGAAGTGTGTAAACCCTGACAGATGAAGACACAAATTGTGTAAACCCTGACAGATGAAGACAGGAAGTGTGTAAACCCTGACAGATGAAGACAGGAAGTGTGTAAACCCTGACAGATGAAGACAGGAAGCGTGTAAACCCTGACAGATGAAGACAGGAAGTGTGTAAACCCTGACAGATGAAGACAGGAAGTGTGTAAACCCTGACAGATGAAGACAGGAAGTGTGTAAACCCTGACAGATGAAGACAGGAAGTGTGTAAACCCTGACAGATGAAGACACAAATTGTGTAAACCCTGACAGATGAAGACAGAAAGTGTGTAAACCCTGACAGATGAAGACAGGAAGTGTGTAAACCCTGACAGATGAAGACAGGAAGTGTGTAAACCCTGACAGATGAAGACAGGAAGTGTGTACACTGTGGTGTGACAGATGTACGAGCTGGACGGACGGACACGGAACAGCAGCTGGGTGCTGTCGCTGTACAGACAGGTGGTGTCCCGCTTTGTGCAGCAGTACCCGGACTTCATCGGGGCCAGGGTCATCAAGTGCTCCTTGAGGTCAGCCTCACTGCAACACGTCCTTGCTTGTTCAGTAGTGATGGTGATGATGATGCTAATGATAATTATGATGATGATGGTAATGATTATGATGGTAGTGATAATTATGATGATGATGGTAATGATAATTATGATGATGATGGTAATGATAATTATGATGATGATGCTAATGATTATGATGGTAGTGATAATTATGATGATGATGCTAATGATAATTATGATGATGATGGTAATGATTATGATGGTAGTGATAATTATGATGATGATGGTAATGATAATTATGATGATGATGGTGGTGATAATTATGATGATGATGGTAATGATTATGATGGTAGTGATAATTATGATGATGATGGTAATGATAATTATGATGATGATGGTAATGATAATTATGATGATGATGCTAATGATTATGATGGTAGTGATAATTATGATGATGGTGGTAATGATAATTATGATGATGATGGTAATGATTATGATGGTAGTGATAATTATGATGATGATGGTAATGATAATTATGATGATGATGCTAATGATAATTATGATGATGATGGTAATGATTATGATGGTAGTGATAATTATGATGATGATGGTAATGATAATTATGATGATGATGGTAATGATTATGATGGTAGTGATAATTATGATGATGATGGTAATGATAATAATGAGGAGGAGGATGGTGGTGGTAATGATGATGGTAATGATAATAATGATAATGATGATGATGGTAATGATAATAAATGATGATGGTAATGATAATAATGATAATGATGATAATTATTACTCCTATTACCCAAAAAATGATAGTCATAATAATGAGGATAATTAGTAATAATGAAAATAATAATGAGGAGATGATAATAATGACAATGATGATGATAATGATGATGATAATAACAATGTATGTATTTGACAAGTGCAATAGCCGAGTGGTTAAAGTGTTGGACTATCAGTCTGAGGGTCCCGGGTTCGCCTGGTGGGTAAAGGGTGGAGATTTTTCCGATCTCCCAGGTCAACATATGTGAAGACCTGCTTGTGCCTGAACCCCCTTCGTGTGTATACACAAGCAGAAGATCAAATATGCACGTTAAAATTCCTGTAATCCATGTCAGCATTCGGTGGATTGTGGAAATAAAAACAGACCCAGCATGCACACCCCCGAAAACAGAGTATGGCTGACTACATGGCGGGGTAAAAACGGTCATACATGTAAAAGCCTACTATTGTACGTGGGAACATGGGAGTTGCAGCCCATGAAGGAAGAAGAAGAAGAATACATGTATTTATTCAGCACTGAATCTGGCGCGGAGACAAACCAAAGTGCTTTCACACCAGACTTTCACATGCATTCTGAGCTCTGAACCAAAGGGCTGAAAGACAAACAGTGGTGAACACGTGTAGACAGAACACATCCACCCTGCATGCTTTCTGGTGCATTGTTAGTAAGCACAACAAACATTAGCTGTTGCTGCATTTCCCAACTGGTATTGTGAAGGATAACATTCTGTCAATTCATTAAATGGGATTGGATGATATTGTCTTTTGTGGTGAGAGAGACACAGAGAGAGAAATAAAGACAGACATAGAGGGGGGAACAGAGAGAATGGGGGGGGATAAAGACAGGGGGGGGGGGAGATAAAAAGAGACAAAAAAAGAGGGAGAGCTAAAGAGAGACAGAGATTAATAGAGAGACATAAGAGAGACAGCAAGAGATAGAGGGGTGTGTAAGAGCGACAGAGAGAGAAGGAAAGATAGACAGAGAGAGGGGGCAGACAGAGGAGAGTGGAGAGAGATAGCGAGAGATAGAGAGAAAGAGACAGGGGGAGATAGAGGGGTATAAAAGAGAGGGAAAGATAAAGAGAGACAGAGAGAAAGGGGAGACACACAGAGAGAGAGAGAGAGAGGTGGGGGGGGGGGGAAGGAAGGAGAGATAAAGAGACAGAGCAATAGATGGGGAAGAGGGAGAGTAAAAGAGAGAGAGGGAGACTTAAAGAGTGAATGAATGAATAAATGAATGGATCTGTGTTTGACGGTGGAGATATTTGCACACTGGTTGACTTACATATCTGCTGTTGTTCTAATAATAAACACACATATAAATGTTGTCATACTCTGTACAAAGAGAGAGAGGTAGAGATAACCCCCCCCCCCCCTCCACACACACACACACACACACACACACAGAGGACAGTGACCAAGAACGGGTGTGAGTGTCACCGCCGTGTGGCTGTGTGGGCCCCAGGTTCAAGCCTGCCGAGGACATCCTGGGGGAGGTGAAGGAGGCCATGAGGCTGTACGCCGACAACAGGGACTTCCTGAAGGGCTTTGACCTGGTTGGTCAGGAGGACCCCTACCACCCCCTGCTGTACTACATTGACGCCCTCCTCTACCCCTCCCAGCAGACACCCCCAGTACACCTCCCTTACTTCTTCCACGCTGGGGAGACTGGTCAGTGTGGGGGACTTGGGGGGGGGGGGGTATGGGTGTGTCTGTGTGTGTGTGTGATCTTCAGTTTAACGTCTATTCACGAGAAGTGTTATTAGACAGGTGTGTGTGTGCGTGTGTGATCTTCAGTTTAACATCTATTCACGAGAAGTGTTATTTGACAGGTGTGTGCATGTGTGTGTGTGTGTGCGTGCGTGTCTTCGCCTGTGTATGTGTGTGTGCATGAGTGCATGCTTGTGTAAGTGTGTGTGCGTGTGTGTGTGTTACCCGAACCAGAGCTGTTGAAGCGATGCGTGACTCCACAAAAAAAACAAACTAAGCGGTGGTTGTTTTTCTCTTGATGTGGCCAGACTGGCAGGAGACGGCCACAGACTACAACCTGGTGGACGCCATTCTGCTCAACACCACGCGGATCGGCCATGGCTACGCTCTCTTCAAACACCCACAGCTCATGAAGGCTGTGCGGGACAGGGGCATTGCTGTGGAGGTCAACCCCATCTCTAACCAGGTACCTCGCTGTGGTGTGCTGTGGTGTGGTGTGGTGTGGTGTGGTGCGGGACAGGGGCATTGCTGTGGAGGTCAACCCCGTCTCTAACCAGGTACCTTGGTGTGGTGTGGTGTGGTGTGGTGTGGTGCGGGACAGGGGCATTGCTGTGGAGGTCAACCCCATCTCTAACCAGGTACCTTGGTGTGCTGTGCTGTGGTGTGGTGTGGTGCGGGACAGGGGCATTGCTGTGGAGGTCAACCCCATCTCTAACCAGGTACCTTGGTGTGGTGTGGTGTGGTGCGGGACAGGGGCATTGCTGTGGAGGTCAACCCCGTCTCTAACCAGGTACCTTGGTGTGGTGTGGTGTGGTGTGGTGTGGTGCGGGACAGGGGCATTGCTGTGGAGGTCAACCCCATCTCTAACCAGGTACCTTGGTGTGGTGTGCTGTGGTGTGGGACAGGGGCATCGCTGTGGAGGTCAACCCCATCTCTAACCAGGTACCTTGGTGTGGTGTGGTGTGGTGTGGTGTGGTGTGGTGCGGGACAGGGGCATTGCTGTGGAGGTCAACCCCATCTCTAACCAGGTACCTTGGTGTGGTGTGCTGTGGTGTGGGACAGGGGCATTGCTGTGGAGGTCAACCCCATCTCTAACCAGGTACCTTGGTGTGGTGTGCTGTGGTGTGGTGTGGTGTGGTGTGGTGCGGGACAGGGGCATTGCTGTGGAGGTCAACCCCATCTCTAACCAGGTACCTTGGTGTGGTGTGCTGTGGTGTGGTGTGGGACAGATGTGTTAATGTGGAGGTCAACCCTGTCTCTAACCAGGTACCTCGCTGTGGTGTGGTGTGGTGTGGTGTGGGACAGATGTGTTGATGTGGAGGTCAACCCCGTCTCTAACCAGGTACCTCGCTGTGGTGTGGTGTGGGACAGATGTGTTGATGTGGAGGTCAACCCCATGGCTATCATCAGTCTGGCATTGGTGTTGTAATTTTTTGTGTTGTTGTTTGTTGTGTTGTATCACATTATATTCCATTACATTGTATTATGTTGTGTTACATTGCCTTTTGTCACAACACATTTCTCTGTGTGAAATTTGGGTTCCTCTCACAATGCAGCTCCACCCTTTTCTTTTTTTTTGTCAGCAAATGTTCGTTCAGTGTTTCCCATCAAGTAGGCCTGTCTCCTTCATTCAACATGTCCCATCCTGTCCACTTGTGTCCTAAATTCAGTCAGGTGCTGGTCAGACAGACAGACAGACAGACAGACCAGTGTCCAGGAAGTGTGAGAGCTCTTACAAAGACCATTGTGCAGGACTGTTGCCAGTGACAGTGCGTTGACCATTGTTTATGCGTTGGTCACCCATCTACGTTTATTCTTGTGTTGTTGGTTTTTTAGGGTTTTTTTTTTTATCATACATATTATATGGTGTAGCGTATATAGATGTGTCTGCAAGCTCTGACACTGTTTTAAAACTGAAACTGACTGTCCAGGTCACAGTGTATTGACCACTGACCACTGTCCAGGTGACACCACTGACCAGGTGACAACACTGACTACTATAAAGTTGCCTGCCTATGCTTTCAGTGCCTGAATTGTGATACCACACCCTCATATCTTTCTGAGCTTGTTAACCTGTACTTGCCAAACAGAACATTGAGATCTCTTGATTCCTCCCAGCTAACTGTTCCCCGATACTTCCTTAACTCCTGTGGAAAGAGGTCATTTTCCGTCTTCGGCCCAACAACTTGGAATTCTCTGCCTATTGCTCTCAGACAAACACATATATCTACCTTTAAAGTAAATCTTAAAACTTATCTCTTTAAAAAATGCTTGTCATAACTCAAATAGTGCTGTTGTCCCAGGCCCATGGCAATGTGAGTGTGTGTGATGGGAGAGTAGAGAGAATGGGGGTGGGTAGATGGATGGTGGTGGTGTGGTTCGAAAGGGAGAATGACCCGATTTTTACCCCTTTTACCTTTTCTATCCAAAATTTTATTTTACAATTTTTACAAAATCTGTGGCACGCAGATTACAATTATGTTCCTTTTTACATGTATGTATTTTAAGTGAAAATTGTTGTCATCTCAGCCGTTTAATCACGTTTGTGTCTGTGCGTGGGTGTTAGTGTGAGTGTTGGAGTGTAACAGTTGTAGTATTGATAGTATGTTACTTTGGGAGTTTTATGCATTGTGTTTTTATAATATTAATTGTACTGTTTTTATGTTTCTATTACTTTTTATATGCTTTCTTGTTTCACTTTAGGTACTGGATTGAAAAGCGCTTAGAGCTTGCTTATGCTTGTATTATAGCGCTATATGAAAATAAAATATTATTATTATTATTACTGACCAGGTGACAACACTGACCACTGTCCAGGTGACACTACTGTCCAGGTGACACCACTGACAACTGTCCAGGTGACACCACTGACAACTGTCCAGGTGACACAACTGTCCACTGTCCAGGTGACACCACTGACCAGGTGACACCACTGACAACTGTCCAGGTGACATGACTGTCCAGGTGACACCACTGACCACAGACCAGGTGACACCACTGACCACTGTCCAGGTGACACCACTGACCAGGTGACACCACTGACCAGGTGACACCACTGACCACTGTCCAGGTGACATGACTGTCCAGGTGACACCACTGACCACTACTGACTAGGTGACACCACTGACCAGGTGACAACACTGACTACTGACCAGCTGATACCACTGACCAGGTGACACCACTGACCACTGACCAGGTGACATGACTGTACAGGTGATACCACTGACTACTACTGACTAGGTGACACCACTGACCAGGTGCCACCACTGACCACTGACCAAGTGACACCACTGACTACTACTGTCCAGGTGACAACACTGACTACTACTGACTGACTACTACTGACCAGGTGACACCACTGACTACCAAAGACCAGATGACAACACTGACCAGGTGACAACACTGACTACTAACGACCAGGTGACAACACTGACCAAGTGACAACACTGTCCAAGTGACAACACTGACCAGGTGACAACACTGACCACTGTCCAGGTGACAACACTGACCAGGTGACAACACTGACTACTGTCCAGATGACAACAACCACTGACTACTACTGACCAGGTGACACCACTGACTACTGACCAGGTGACAACACTAACTACTGTCCAGATGACAACACTGACCACTGACACTTAACTACTACTGTCCAGGTGACACCACTGACCAGGTGACACCACTGACCAGGTGACAATGACTACTGACCAGGTGACACCACTTGACTACTACTGTCCAGGTGACAACACTGACCAGGTGACAACACTAACTACTGTCCAGATGACAACACTGACCACTGACCAGGTGACAACACTGACCACTGTCCTGGTGGCAGCACTGACCAGGTGACAACACTGCCCACTGTCCAGGTGACAACACTGACCATTGTCGACTCCACAGGTGCTGAAGCTGGTGGACGATCCCCGGAACCACCCAGTGGCGGCCCTTCTGGCCCAGAACATGCCGGTCGTCATCAGCTCCGACGACAACGCCTCCTGGGAGGCCCTATCTCTGACCCATGACTTCTACGTGACCTTCATGGCGCTGACTGGGGAGGAGACGGGGCTGGCGGCACTCAAACAGCTGGCCAAGAACTCGCTCAGGTCAGTGTGATGACATGACTTGCTCAGGTCAGTGTGATGTCATGACTCGCTCAGGTCAGTGTGATGCCAAGAACTCGCTCAGGTCAGTGTGATGTCATGACTCGCTCAGGTCAGTGTGATGTCATGACTCGCTCAGGTCAGTGTGATGTCATGACTTGCTCAGGTCAGTGTGATGTCATGACTCGCTCAGGTCAGTGTGATGTCATGACTCGCTCAGGTCAGTGTGATGCCAAGAACTCGCTCAGGTCAGTGTGATGTCATGACTCACTCAGGTCAGTGTGATGTCATGACTCGCTCAGGTCAGTGTGATGTCATGACTCGCTTAGGTCAGTGTGATGCCAAGAACTCGCTCAGGTCAATGTGATGACATGACTCACTCAAGTCAGTGTGATGTCATGACTCGCTCAGGTCAATGTGATGTCATGACTCACTCAGGTCAATGTGATGTCGTGACTCGCTCAGGTCAGTGTGATGCCAAGAACTCGCTCAGGTCAATGTGATGATATGACTCACTCAAGTCAGTGTGATGTCATGCCTCGCTCAGGTCAGTGTGATGTCATGCCTCGCTCAGGTCAGTGTGATGGCATGACTCACTCAAGTCAGTGTGATGTCATGACTCGCTCAGGTTGGTGTGATGACATGACTCACTCAAGTCAGTGCGATGCCAAGAACGCGCTCAGGTCAGTGTGATGACATGACTCGCTCAGGTCAGTGTGATGTTATGACTCCCTCAGGTCAGTGTAATGACATGACTTGCTCAGGTCAGTGTGATGACATGACTCAGGTCAGTGTGATGACATGACTCAGGTCAGTGTGATGAAATGACTCACTCAGGTCAGTGTGATGTCATGACTCACTCAGGTCAGTGTGATGGCATGACTCACTCAAGTCAGTGTGATGTCATGACTCGCTCAGGTCAATGTGATGTCATGACTCACTCAGGTCAGTGTGATGTCATGACTCGCTCAGGTCAGTGTGATGTCATGACTCGCTCAGGTCAGTGTGATGTTATGACTCGCTTAGGTCAGTGTGATGTCATGACTTGCTCAGGTCAGTGTGATGTCATGACTCACTCAAGTCAGTGTGATGTCATGACTCGCTCAGGTCAGTGTAATGACATGACTTGCTCAGGTCAGTGTGATGTCATGACTCGCTCAGGTCAGTGTGATGTTATGACTCCCTCAGGTCAGTGTAATGACATGACTTGCTCAGGTCAGTGTGATGACATGACTCACTCAGGTCAGTGTGATGTCATGACTCACTCACTCAGGTGAGTGTGATGTCATGACTCGCTCAGGTCAGTGTGATGACATGACTTTCTCAGGTCAGTGTGATGTCATGACTCGCTCAGATCAGTGTGATGTCATGACTCCCTCAGGTCAGTGTGATGTCATGACTCCCTCAGGTCAGTGTGATGTCATGACTCACTCAGGTCAGTGTGATGTCATGACTCGCTCAGGTCAGTGTGATGTCATGACTCACTCAGGTCAGTGTGATGGCATGACTCACTCAAGTCAGTGTGATGTCATGACTCGCTCAGGTCAATGTGATGTCATGACTCACTCAGGTCAATGTGATGCCAAGAACTCGCTCAGGTCAGTGTGATGTCATGACAACTCCCTCAGGTCAGTGTGATGTCATGACTCGCTCAGGTCAGTGTGATGACATGACAACTCCCTCAGGTCAGTGTGATGACATGACTCCCTCAGGTCTGTGTGATGTCATGACAACTCCCTCAGGTCAGTGTGATGTCATGACAACTCGCTCAGGTCTCTGTAATGTCATGACAACTCCCTCAGGTCAGTGTGATGTCATGACAACTCGCTCAGGTCTGTGTGATGTCATGACAACTCCCTCAGATCAGTGTGATGTCATGACAACTCCCTCAGGTCTCTGTGATGTCATGACAACTCCCTCAGGTCAGTGTGATGTCATGACAACTCCCTCAGGTCTGTGTGATGTCATGACAACTCGCTCAGGTCTCTGTGATGTCATGACAACTCGCTCAGGTCTGTGTGATGTCATGACAACTCCCTCAGGTCTGTGTGATGTCATGACAACTCCCTCAGGTCTGTGTGATGTAATGACAACTCGCTCAGGTCTGTGTGATGTAATGACAACTCGCTCAGGTCTCTGTGATGTAATGACAACTCGCTCAGGTCTCTGATGTCATGACAACTCCCTCAGGTCTCTGATGTCATGACAACTCGCTCAGGTCTCTGTGATGTAATGACAACTCGCTCAGGTCTCTGATGTCATGACAACTCCCTCAGGTCAGTGTGATGTCATGACAACTCGCTCAGGTCTCTGTGATGTCATGACAACTCGCTCAGGTCTCTGATGTCATGACAACTCCATATACACTACACCACATCTGCTAGGCAGATGCCTGACAGCAGCATAACCGAACACGCTTAATCAGGCCCTGAGTACATCCTTATATATTTGTGTACCTATCAGAGTGGATTTCTTTTTACATAATTTTGCCAGAGTACAACACTTTTGTTGCCATGGGTTCTTTTTCAGTGTGCCAAGTGTGTGCTGCACACTGTACCTTGGTTTATTGTCCAATCCGAAAGACTAGGTGATGATGGTGATGATGACGATGATGGTGATGATGATGATGACAGGTACAGTGTCCTGACAGGTGATGATGATGATGATGATGACAATGATGATGATGATGATGATGACAGGTACAGTGCCCTGACAGGTGATGATGATGATGATGATGATGACAGGTACAGTGCCCTGACAGACCAGGAGAAGGTGACGGCCCTCAGGAGGTGGAGCGACACGTGGGACACTTTCATCAGGGACATGGTGCAGGAGCTGAAGCTGGCCTGAGCACTGCCTCCCTTCTTCAGCCTTGTCGGCTCTGCCTCCACTCTCCCACCCTCTCTCTGTTTCTCTCCCCCTCTCTCTGTCTCTCCCTCCCTCTCTCTCTCCCCCTCTATCTCTCTCCTCTCATGGTGCAGGAGCTGAAGCTATCCTGAGCGCTGCCTCCCTTCTCCAGCCTTGTCTGCTCTGCCTCCACTCTCTCTCTGTCTGTCTCTCCCCCTCTCTCTGTTTCTCTCCCCCTCTCTCTGTCTGTCTCTCCCCCTCTCTCTCCCCCTCTATCTCTCTCCTCTCATGGTGCAGGAGCTGAAGCTATCCTGAGCGCTGCCTCCCTTCTCCAGCCTTGTCTGCTCTGCCTCCACTCTCTCTCTGTCTGTCTCTCCCTCTCTCTCTCCCCCTCTATCTCTCTCCTCTCATGGTGCAGGAGCTGAAGCTATCCTGAGCGCTGCCTCCCTTCTCCAGCCTTGTCTGCTCTGCCTCCACTCTCTCTCTGTCTGTCTCTCCCTCTCTCTCTCCCCCTCTATCTCTCTCCTCTCATGGTGCAGGAGCTGAAGCTATCCTGAGCGCTGCCTCCCTTCTCCAGCCTTGTCTGCTCTGCCTCCACTCTCTCTGTGTCTGAAGCTGTTGTCTTAAATAAAAACACACTGTCTCTGTGTCTCAGTCTCTGTCTCTCTCTGTGTCTCTCTCCCTCTCTCTGTCTCGATTTCTTATTCTTTTGGTTTGGTTTGGGGTTGTTTTGTTTTATTCAAACTTTGTGTTGGTTTTGTTCTGCTTCGTTTGCTTGCGACCTTTGTTTTTATATTGATCTGTTATTTGACCTTTGTTTTTATATTGATCTGTTATTTGACCTTTGTTTTTTTTTTGATTTGTTATTTGACCTTTGTTTTTATATTGATCTGTTATTTACTTTAACCATTCCTGCTGTTTGTAGCATTGCTTGGGAGTTCGGTTTTTGTTTTTGTTTTTTTGTTGTTTTTGTCAGAAAGGGTCATGGCATTTATGTAATTGTACATGTGTAAACACAGTCTCCAATGTCTCCATTATGAACAAGAAATCCTTTGCGTCAAAAAATAATTTAAAAAAAATATATATAAAAAATCCCATGTGTAAATATGATACTTGTGTGGCAAACTTCAACAACAAGAGATGGAAGAAACAAGATAAGGTCAACTGCACAGTAAGTCAACGTTGCCACTTCAGAGAGGACAGTCAGACGTAGTGCCATAAGTCATAACACTGTTTCATGTCTTTCATTTTTATTGCATCTTGGTGTTTTTACTGATCTATTTGGTTTGTTTCATTTGAGGTTAATGCTTTATACAAACCCAGCGTAGGCTATAAAGGCCCTGACCAGTATGTTGGGTTTATGCATCTCTTCTTTTTCTTTTAGAACATGTAGTCTTGTCTATATGTATCATTCCACACATTTTGACATCTTGGAACTGAAAGTGTTGGCTTGCTTTTGCTTTTATTTTGTCTGTCTTGGCTGTTAAAAGTTTTAGCTGTTGTTTCATACTTTTTTTGTTCCCTCGATCTTTGTATTTGGAACTTGCTTTGTGTTGTTAGTATCTTGGAAGTTAGTTTGTTCATAGCTGTATTTTTAGTGTCGTCTTCATAGTCTGCTGGTTTAAATATGGGCAACAGGTCCAGTGATGCTTTTTGTCATGAAATGTGCTCTTTTTCTTCTTCTCTTGTTTTTCCAGTGCTGCTTTTAGTTATGAAAGGCAGTTTTGTTTCAATTTCAGCTTTTTGCCTCATTTGCTACCTGAAACACACCATAACGTTTATGGTTACAGTGTTTACTAAAGCTTTAAAAATGAAGGGAAACAAGCTGTTTAAAACTGCGGTACTTTTGCTATGGAGACTTTCCCCATCTCCCCAACTCCTTTTTTAATTTTTATTTTACTTGGTTTGTATGGATTATTGTAAAAATTATGAATAAATACTTGTTTCCATTCATTACAACTGGTTCCACGATTGTGTGTGGTTTTCCTGGCATTAACCCTTTCACTTCTGGAACTATTTGTGATTTTTGCAAAATAATCACCAACCTCTTTTTAAAAAAATCTCAAAACTTGAAATCATGCTCAAAAATATTTAAAAGTATATGTTCTTGAAGGAAAACGAATGGAGAATATAATTACCATAACTTCATTGTTGACAGGATGAAATAACTCTAAATCTGGGGAAGATAACTCGGATTTTTAGAAGAAAAAAAAAACACAGAATATTTTGAGAAAAACAAAATAAAGTTTGTTTATTTTACGGGTGAAATAGTGCATAAATATTAATAAATGTATTAGACACAACAACCATGTGCAGTTATGTTGTTTCCTGCACTGTCATGTTTTAAACATAAACACAATACATAATCACTCACAGACACCCAGAAACACCCCCTCCCACCCAAACACCCACAAACACTATTACACAATTTTAAAACACAAAAACTCTGTACACAGTATTTCGGCTTGAAGCCACTTTAATCTGGAGAGTTTCATAGTAGATGAAAACCCCAAAATGAAGGTTCCAAGCTAAAATATTGGGTTTTTTTTTCTATACCCACTTCTGACATGACCCCACCCCCTTCCGGTTAATGTACATTGTACGTGTAGTCATCATCAGGATAACCAGAATTACTTCAGTTGATAACAACATTACTTTCGCTTTCTATCACGTTTTCGTAGTTGCGACGATGTATGGAAAATCAAACAAAATTCTAGCCGTCTATTCTGTTTTGTATGTTCTGACAGCCATATTGACAGGCTTACCAGCTTTTCGCTTTAAAAACGTCGAAAATCGCGTCACAATCAAGCCAATGTGTGTCGAAAATCGCGTCACAATCAAGCCAAAAATACCGAAAATCGCGTCACAATCAAGCCAAAACGTGCCGAAAATCGCGTCACAATCAAGCCAAAACGTACCGAAAATCGCGTCACAATCAAGCCAAAACGTGCTGAAAAATTGCTTCAACCACTCATCAAGGCAGTGCCATTGGCAAGGGAGGTAAGCTTATGCAGCTAAGTGGCTGGAGACATGATAATGCAGTTACCCCTAAACCGCGGATATCCGTGATGGAACTGAACGGCTTGAAACGGACCTCTTCCAAAATACCCCCAAGCTCTTTTCCCGGTCTATAGTTTGTTTTTCTAGTTTTCACTCTGATGATGATGATGATGATGATACTTGTACAGCGCCTATTCTTGGTCAGAGACCAAGCTCAATCTTCAGTGCTTTACCAACACCGGCGGAGTCATTTGCGCAACATTGGCTGCCAAATGGTACCTGGATAGAGCCGACTTAGCTCTCATCATTTGTTTCCTGTGTCATTCAGTGAGGTTTAGTCGCGCGCGCGCGCGCGCACACATACACACACACGCGCGCGCGCGCGCGCGTTACTGTTTTACGTCAGTGTATGACCTTTTTGTATTACCCCTCCTGCTATGTAGGCATGCAGTCACTGATTCTCCGTTTTCTAGTTTCCATAACCCACCGAACGCTTACATGGATTACAGGATCTTTAACGTGCGTATTTGATGTTCTGCGTGCACACGAAGGGGGTTCAGTCACCAACACGTGTTGACCTGGGAGATCGGAAAAAATCTGGTCACCCTTCGTCCTCCAGGACTCAACAACCGCACCAAAATACTACTTGTTTTTTTTTTTTTTTTTGTTTTTTTTCTTTCTCACTATCTTTCTGAATCCGAGTTATGTTGGCGTGCAAATGACTGCCGGTGTGAATGCGCTTCGATTCGTCTCTGGACAAGACTGGCTCAGCGCGACGAACTGAAGTACAGGCTGTCATGATTAGTGTTAGGACAAAAAACAAAACAAAACAAAACTGGAAAACAATCAAACAAACAAACAACAACAAACAAAAAAAGACGTAAATTGACACCAAACACGACTTTCACGAACAGGGAACTGGTATTGGTGTGTGCACTGAATTGGTCACGGTGTTTATAACTGGTTAAATAAGCAGGTCGCTCGCGTCATTGGGGACAACACGTGCAATCCTCATTGCCGGCACAATCTTTTCACAGCACTGGCACACCGTGTCATGTACACACGCAAGCATGCGTACTTTCACTCTCTCCCATCCCCCACTCGATGCACACACACACACACACACACACACACACACACACACACACTTCCCCCATCCCCCACTCGATGCACACACACACACACATACACACACTCGATGGACACACACACATTCACTGAGTCATGCAGGGGTGGTGAGCACGCACTGACACGCACACCTCAAGCGGAGACGTCAAGCCTGGGACTGACCAACTGAAGCCAGGACGAACTTGGACTCACTGTGATGTGACGGACGCACAAACATTGGGTTCAGGGCAGAGCAAAGCAGTGCACGTGAATCTCGCTCAGCGTGCTCCGTGCTGATGGACTGTGTGAGGTCTCTTCATCAGCACACTGCTTCACTGAGAAAACCAGCAGCGCTCATGATAAACACTAAGATCAAAACAGTTCCACAAGCAGCAGCAGCGGTTGCAGTGCCGTTGTTGAAAGTATCAATGCTTCTTCAGTGGACTAATATGATAGGAACATACAATTTTAGCCAGGGACACACTCCGGCCCTTGTTGCCATGGATTCTTCTACTCACGCTAAGTACATGCTGCTCTAGGAGACCTCTGTTGATCGTTTCATCCGAAAGACTGGCACCCAGACCATCACTCAGGGTCAAGTTGAGGGGAGTAGAAATCCTGGTCTGCATAGATATCAAACCAGGACACTTCCTCAGTACACGGGCTTAGTTGACCACCGCTCGTAAGGTTCTTCACACATACGTTCCACGCTGGAAAGAGAGAAAGGGAGAGGAGTGACTTCTTACACTTCTACAAATACGCGCAGATACACTCCCGCACGCACACACAACAAAGAGCACGCTGCTTAACCCACCTCCGTCCCCAAACCCACCACCCTCCTCCACCTTCTGTGTGTATATGTATCTCTCTCTCTCTTTCTGTCTCTCTGTTCTCTCACCAGCTGCACTGTCTCACAAGTGCCCACAAATCGTGATTGACGCGAGTCACGTGCTGACACTCACACGGAGGGCTCACTGTGTGGGGACAGCAGGACTGTGCAATGACTGGTCAGAGATTTCCGACCAATCAGCTGTCCACTTTTCTTCTTGACACAGACGTGTTTGCTCAGCCAGTGGTGGCGGGTGAGGAACGTGTTCAAGCCTTTTCCAGAAGGCTCGTTGTTGTTCTCACCCTCTCCTTTCGCACACCCAGCACATTTTTGTCGTGGTTATTGCATGCGGGGTGTGTTTTTGTGTCTCCAATCGACAGTGACTGGATTACCAATATTATCTGTAACGTGGTGTCAGGACTTCAGCATGCGTGGGGTTGAGGCAGGAGCAGTTTTGTTCATGTGTTGACCTGGGACATGAGGAAAAAAAAAACCCATCCTTTCCCGGATAGCCACCCTGTCGTGCCGTGTTGATCAACCAGATATCTACAGTGTCAGTGTCAAGGTAAGTGCCAAGTGTAGAAAGGCTTCCACCCCGCCCCCCTTCAAATTTTCACTGTCCAGAATTGGAAAAATAACTCGATTTGAGACGTTGCGACACTGCTAACCAGTTTTAGCAACCAAAATTATTGCACATAATGGTTGCATTTCCATGGTTTGTGGGACGAAAAACGGAAAAGGCAAGGTGGTGGCACGTTAAATTGCCTGAAAAACCACCGTCATAACCGTACACACCAAAATTCAGTTACGGGAAAGCGTGTGATGTCGTTATGTTAGTAAGGGGTTATGAGGGTGGTTTTTCAGGCAATTTACACCCCACAACTGACCTACTCAGAGTGCATGACAAAGGTCAGATGACTTATTTATGTTATACTTCATGCCTGCATTGCAGTATACATGAATATACCTTACAGCTCCATGAATTTAAGATGCTAAAATTGAATATTGCCCAGAGTGTGTGGAATTCCACGCAAAAGTGGGTTACAACATGTAACAAAAATTGCCCGTGAAATAGGTGCGATAATTTTGGATGCTAAAATTGGACTTGCCCTCTTTTTTCCATGTTCAAGGGACAAGAGATTGTCGTTTCTTTCCATACTGGTCCTTTTTTTTCTTCTTTTTCTTTTTAACAGATGATGAGATGTTTGGGAAAGAGGATGGAGTTGTTTCCTGAAGCGGTGGGAGTGGTGTGGCAATGGTGGGATGCAGGGAAAGATTTGTGAAGTCACTGATGTACAGTGTGGTGTGTGTGCACGCCGCTGGTTCAGGTTGGAGTAAAAACCCCAGTCTCTGCTCACTAGTAGGATGCTGGGCTGAATCCATATTTCTTGCCCTGCACACACCCCTGTGACTGGCAGAGTGAATGTCCACACCTTGTTGTGGACACTGTTCATTCTGTCTGGAGGGAAACATTGTGGATATTGCCAAGTCTTGTGGACACTGTTCATTCTGTCTGGAGGGAAACATTGTGGCTATTGTCAAGTCTTGTGGACACTGTTCATTCTGTCTGGACGGAAACATTGTGGATATTGTCAAGTCTTGTGGACACTGTTCATTCTGTCTTGAGGGAAACATTGTGGATATTGCCAAGTCTTGTGGACACTGTTCATTCTGTCTGGAGGGAAACATTGTGGCTATTGTCAAGTCTTGTGGACACTGTTCATTCAGTCTTGAGGGAAACATTGTGGATATTGTCAAGTCTTGTGGACACTGTTCATTCTGTCTGGACGGAAACATTGTGGATATTGTCAAGTCTTGTGAACACTATTCATTCTGTCTTGAGGGAAACATTGTGGATATTGCCAAGTCTTGTGGACACTGTTCATTCTGTCTTGAGGGAAACATTGTGGATATTGCCAAGTCTTGTGGACACTGTTCATTCTGTCTGGAGGGAAACATTGTGGATATTGTCAAGTCTTGTGGACACTGTGCATTCTGTCTTGAGGGAAACATTGTGGATATTGTCAAGTCTTGTGGACACTGTTCATTCTGTCTGGAGGGAAACATTGTGGATATTGTCAAGTCTTGTGGACACTGTTCATTCTGTCTTGAGGGAAACATTGTGGATATTGTCAAGTCTTGTGGACACTGTTCATTCTGTCTTGAGGGAAACATTATGGATATTGTCAAGTCTTGTGGACACTGTTCATTCTGTCTGGAGGGAAACATTGTGGATATTGTCAAGTCTTGTGGACACTGTTCATTCTGTCTGGAGGGAAACATTGTGGATATTGTCAAGTCTTGTGGACACTGTTCATTCTGTCTTGAGGGAAACATTGTGGATATTGTCAAGTCTCGTGGACACTGTTCATTCTGTCTTGAGGGAAACATTGTGGATATTGTCAAGTCTTGTGGACACTGTTCATTCTGTCTTGAGGGAAACATTGTGGATATTGTCGAGTCTTGTGGACACTGTTCATTCTGTCTTGAGGGAAACATTGTGGATATTGTCGAGTCTTGTGGACACTGTTCATTCTGTCTTGAGGGAAACATTGTGGATATTGTCGAGTCTTGTGGACACTGTTCATTCTGTCTTGAGGGAAACATTGTGGATATTAGAATAGAATAGAATATGTCTTTATTACCAAGTGTACCGGGGTTACATGGGGGGGATAGTACATAACAAGGTATGAACATAAATCGAAAATCATATACAGACACAGATACAGTAGAAATTAGGATACATACAAGTGCATATCAATATAAAAACTTGTGCATACTCACATATGCACGCACTGCACACACACACACACATGCGCATGCACACACACACACACTCTCTCTCTCTCACACACACACACATTTGAACAGAAGCCGCATATTACATGTGGATGGGGCTGATGACTAGATCATCAGGTAGATTGCACAATTCTAGTTATCTAGTTATATTGCCAAGTCTTGTGGACACTACTCATTCTGTCTTGAGGGAAACATTGTGGATATTGTCAAGTCTTGTGGACACTGTTCATTCTGTCTTGAGGGAAACATTGTGGATATTGTCAAGTCTTGTGGACACTGTTCATTCTGTCTTGAGGGAAACATTGTGGATATTGTCAAGTCTTGTGGACACTGTTCATTCTGTCTTGAGGGAAACATGGTGGATATTGTCAAGTCTTGTGGAGACTGTTCATTCTGTCTTGAGGGAAACATTGTGGATATTGTCAAGTCTTGTGGACACTACTCATTCTGTCTTGAGGGAAACATTGTGGATATTAGAATAGAATAGAATATGCTTTATTACCAAGTGTACCGGGGTTACATGGGGGGGGGGGGGATAGTACATAACAAGGTATGAACATAAATCGAAAATCATACACAGACACAGATACAGTAGAAATTAGGATACATACAAGTGCATATCAATATAAAAACTTGTGCATACTCACACATGCACGCACTGCACACACACACACACATGCGCACGCACACACACACACTCTCTCTCTCTCTCTCACCCACACACATTTGAACAGAAGCCGCATATTACATGTGGATGGGGCTGATGACTAGATCTTCAGGTAGATGGTTGATTGCACAATTCTAGTTATCTAGTTATATTGCCAAGTCTTGTGGACCGTACTCATTCCCTCTTGAGGGAAACATTGTGGATATTGTCAAGTCTTGTGAATGCTACACATAGCACATTACTAAAATACAAAATAATAAATGAATGAATAAATTGAAATAACGTAACATAAATAACAGATAACTTGCATACATGTGGATAAATAAAAAGAAAATATGATAGATGAATAAATGAATAACTAACACACCCAGTCAATGTATCTTATTGCCCAACACCCCCTCCACACACATACACATCAGGACATACTGGTAACAGCAGTGCGCCAGCCACTATCTCATTTCATTATGAAGACGTGAGTTTGATAGAATAAATAAGAAATAAAATAACAGAAAAATGAATTTTGAACACAGTACCATATTAAAATCCTGTTTTCATTATAAAAAAAACCAGAAAGAAGTCCCTTTTACACTGGGTTTAAAGTGGAAATAGTACTTGATAAGATAAAATTCAACTTTATTGCCAGTAAATTTACCAAAATTTGTCTTTGGCTCAAGTGCATGTAATGAATTGTATAAAACACAGTCACGGTTAGAACATGCATATACATTGACATACATGTGCAACACAATAACTATGTAATGAGATTGATGTTGACTTGGTAAAACTGGCATGCACGCACACACACACACACACACACACACACACACACACACACACACACACACACACGTCATTCCCACTGGAAAGTAAGATAAGCTATGCATGTGTACAGCACAATCATTTAAAATATTTATGAAGATGATTATTTGCATTAATAGCTATATGAAATTAATGTAGACCACATATATGAGAAGACATTAGCACACTGAATAATAAATAAATACATAACTCGCCCAATCGCATACACACCCAGTCAACGCACCTACCCCTCAACACTCCCCTCCACACACATGTCCATCAGAGCAGGACACCTTGACAACAGTGCACTAGTCACTTTCACATCACATCATCATGAAGATGTCAGCATTACAGACTGAATAAAGAAATGAAATGAAATAAACAGTACCATAATAAAATCATGATTTCATTAAAAGCAGATCCTTTTACACTGAGTTTAAAATGGAAATGGCAGCTGATAAGATACATATGTCTTATCTGTATCTTGTGTGTATGTATGCGTGGATGATTGGTGTTGTTATCATGTGCTACCATTCAAATTGCACAGACACTTGGTAATATTTACACCGGTTTAATCCACCATCTTGATCCAGATATATCGTCACGCTTCCTGTGACCTTTGACTCTTTATAGTAGTTATTTCCCTTGTATTACTATCTAGGTATAGACACGACATCCCTCCCTTACTTTAATTTAAAATCAGTTTAAAATTACCCAACAGATATCAAACAGAATTAGTAATTGTTTTAGGTATGAAATACTATCATCCTATGTAAAAATACTCAACTTAATCAATTGGAAACTCTTTACATTGTGATTCACTCTCATAATGTCTGAATTTGTTTTGTGTTTCAAAAACATAAACATTAAAGAAATTAATTACAAACAAATTTATGTTCACCCATATTCATTCAAAACTTCTGACAAACTAAATACAACAATTAAGAAATGAAAGCATTGTCTCTTGAGTTTTCAATCTTAAACTCTTTCTAAATACAACAATTAAGAAATGAAGGCATTGTCTCTTGAGTTTCAATCTTAAACTCTTTCAATGTCTGTTTTTCTTACGCATTCTCACATTCGTTCAAAGTTTGTCCTTCTCTCTCCTTCTTTCTCTCCCTTTTCTTAAAATAAATCAATGTCCAACATTCAGTGGGAGTATTATCACTGTAATAAATGAAATTAAAATAAAGCACATTGAATGAACTATCTGTTCTACTAATCCAAATACACACGCATTCATTCCCAGTCTCTCTCACTTTCAGCTTGTCACATAATCCTCAAGCTTTCTGGGTCTTGTCTTTGTGCGCTCAGATTTTCGGACTGGGGTTGCAGTACAGGTTTTGGGGGGTGATGGGGTAGGGTGTCTGGAATTGAGTGGGGCCTCTGCTAGGGGTTGGGGATGGGGTGGGTTTTCACTGTCAGCTGTTGGAAGGTCGGTGAACTGGGTTGCCTCCCGTGGACTGCTGGGCTCATCACTACTTGGGCTGTGAAACTTCTTTACATGGGATGAGTTGCGGGAGATTTTCACACCGCTTGGAGACTGGACTGTCACTTTGCTGCCTGATTTCTCGATGACTTCATATGGTTCTGGCAGGAAGGTTGTGTCCAGCTTCCCTTGTTTCTGGTCTCTTTTCAGCAGGACGGTGTCTCCGGGCATGATGTTGCACTCAGTCGCTCCTCGTTTCTGGTCAGCGTTCAACTTTGAAAGTCCTTTCCTTTCAGCGTCACGGTCTTGGACTTCTTGGTCAATGTAGTCGCTGGGCCACTGGGGAATCTTTGTTCGGATTTTGCGTCCAAACAGTAATTCTCCTGGGCTCTTTCCAGTTGAAGGATGTGGAGATGCTCTGTATACTTGCAAGTATTTCAGAATTTCATCCTTCCAGTCTTTTCCCTCTGCTTGTGCGATCTTCATTCTCTTCAGAAGCGATTCATTTTGGCGTTCAACTTCACCGTTTGCTTGCGGCCATCTTGGTGTAACTCTGATGTGTTTGGCTCCAATGTCTTTCATGTAGTCTGCGAAGACTTCAGATTTGAACTGCGGCCCATTGTCAGAGTGTATTGTGAGCGGCATTCCATGTCTGGCGAATATTGTCTTTAACACTGCCACAGTCTTTTCAGCTGTTATAGATTTCATGATGGCAATCTCGTAGTACCGGCTGTAGTAATCAATGACTACAAGTACTGAGTGTCCTGATGGCAGCGGTCCTAGGAAGTCCATGGCTAGGTCTTCCCATGGTGCGTTCGGTAGTTTGGTGCTCTTCACTGGTTCAGGCGGGTTAGCTCGGCTCACCAGTTGGCAGCCATGGCAGGTCTTGCAGTATTTCTCGGCTTGTTTCTCCATGCCGGGCCACCAAACTTTGGTTCTTAGGTTCTGTTTTGTTCCAACTATACCCATATGTCCTTCATGGGCTAGTGTCAGAATGCGAGGTCTCAATGTTTTGGGGATCACAATGCGGGAACCTCTCAGCACTATGTTGCCAACAGTACACAGTTCATGGCTCACAGCGGCATACAGCTTGTCACAATTGTGCCACTGTCCTGTCTCTATGCATTGTCTGACTGTCTCCAGCTCGTCGTCTTCAGCTGATGCTTTTTCCATTTCAGCCGTTGTCACAGCACATGGCGTTGCGTTGTTTGTGACGAATCTGACGTGTTCTTCAGCTTCTTCAGAAACGTTTGAGAATGGTGGAGGGGTCTGGGTAGGCAAGAGTCTGGACAATGGATCAGCAATGTTGGCTTTTCCTGGGATGTACACGACTCGGAATTGGTAGGCTTGGAGTCGAAGTACCCATCTCTCGATCCGAGCACTTGGTTTCGAGTGGGGGCCATAGATGGTCTGGAGAGGTTTGTGGTCTGTGAGAAGATCAAAGTTCAGTCCGTATATGTAGGGATGAAATTTCTCGCATCCCCAGACGATTGCAAGAGCCTCTTTTTCTGTCTGCGAATATCTCTTCTCTACAGCGGTCAGACTTCGACTTGCATAGCTGATGACTCTGGCTCCTTCTTTCTGTCTCTGGACTAGAACTGCACCTAATCCAACTGGCGAAGCATCACAGATGATTTGAGTTGGCGCCTTGGGATCATAGTAGCCTAATGTCTTTGCACTACCTAGGGCTTCTTTCAGTGACTTGAATGCTTCTTTCTGCTCTGGGCCAAAATGAAACTTTTCAGCTTTTCTGGTCAGCCTGCGTAGGGGCTCAGTCAATGTCGCGAAGTTTGGGATAAAACGTGCGCAGTAGTTTGCTAGCCCAAGGAAACTCCTCACTTCACTGATGTTCTGTGGCTCACGGGCGTTGATCACAGCTTCAACCTTATCCTTTGCAGGGTCAAGGCCTTTGGCAGTCAGCTTGTGTCCGAGGAACTCAATCTCGTCTTTTCTGAAATGGCACTTGTCTGGATTCAGTGTTAAACCTGCATCTTGGAGTCTGTGGAGTGTCTGCTGCAGTCGCTCATCATGCTGCTTTCTGTCTGGCGCATGTATAATGATGTCATCTGAGAGATTGGCCACACCAGGGATGCCTTGTAACACCTGTGCTATTTCATGTTGGTATATCTCACTTGCTGCATTGATGCCCATCACCAATCGCTTATACCTGTAAAGTCCACAGTGTGTAACGAAGGTAGTGATGTCTCGTGAGTCTGGGTGTAGCTCCAGCTGGTGGTAGCCCATCTTCAGATCCAGTTTTGTGAAGACTCTACTTTCAGCCATGTCTTGCAGTAGCTCTTCAACTGTTGGTATTGGATGGCGTTCTCTCTGAACGGCCTCATTGACACGTCGCATGTCCACACACATACGGATGTCATTGTTGGCTTTCGGCACGATCACTACCGGGCTTACCCAGGGAGTAGGCTTCTCCACGGGCTCGATGATGTCACTGTTGAGAAGTTCTTTGATCTTGGCCTCTACCTTGGTTCTGAGTCCAAATGGTGTTCGTCGTACTGGTTGTGCGACTGGCTTTATCTTGGGGTCTACAGTGAGCTCGACTTGGCGTCCTTGCAGCTTTCCAAACCCTGTGAACAGTGGTTTGAACTTAGTCTTGATGTCTTCGTTCTCATCTGCTGACACGTTCTGAACATTCAGTCCGATATGAAGTACATTTAGCTCCATGCTAGTTTTTCTGCTAAGCAGCGGGTCTGCATCTTCTCTGATCACAATGAAGTCGGCTATAGCTTTGTTTTCACCAGCACACACTTCTGCTTCAAAACAACATACTGTCTTTAGTGGTGTAGTTGATGTGTAGGGGTACAGCTTTTTGGTGCATTTCTTGATTTTGTGTTCTATGTTCTTTGACTTCAGTTTTGACCACAGTTTTTCACTGATTATGTTGATGTCGCATCCGGAATCAACAATACAGTCAACAGGCACACCTCCTACTTGGATAGTGAGTTTACTGTCTCTGACGGTAGTTTCCCTAGTCATGAATACGTGGACCGTCTCTTCATCGCTTTCTGATTCTGAGTTTTCTGCGTCAAGCTGATTCACTCGATTTCTGTTTCCTCTACTTTGCTGTCTACCTTCCTCTTGGTTCTTATTTTTCCGTGGTCTAGCATCTCGATGATCTGTCCTTTCTCTCTTAGATCTAGAACGGCACATTTTTTGGAAGTGATTTGCTCCACCACATTTGCGACATATTTTGCCTCTGGCAGGGCAACTTGGATTACTGCCATAGTGATCAATATTACCACATCTATAGCACTCACCTTTGCTTGACTTGTTTTTGTGACTGTTCGTTTTACTGTTAGTGTGTATTCTGGCCACTGCTCCATTTCCACCCAAATGATCTTGTTTCATCTGTCTAGCTTGTTCATCTACGGCTTCATGTGTTGCTGCAATCTTGAGAGTCTTTGCTAAATCTAGTTCATCTCCCTGTTCTAGCAGTTTGCGTCGCAATCTGTCAGATTTCACTGTTTGCACAACTTGATCTTTTATCTGGTCTTCTATATTATCGAACTCACAACCATCTGCGTTCAGTCTCAGTCTACCCACGAATTGAGCAACAGTTTCCGTGTCATTCTGGGTTAGTTTTCTGAACTGGTGTCGCTGAAATGTCTTGTTTGGTTTCACTTTGAAGTGTGTTGTCAGCGCCGTCACTGCTTCGTCATATTCTGTTGCTGTTCCTTTGTCTGGAAGATTTGCAAAAATGTCTCTCACCTCCTTGCCTGCCGTATATAGCAAGAGTGCTCTACGTTGTTGCCTCACGTTGTCTGTACTCTCCTCGTTGACAAATAAACCAACACTGTCTGCATAGGCTTCGAACTCTTCTATCCACGAAGTCCACTTGATGCTAAGAGTTTGTGCGTCACCTACCGCTTCAAACGCTTGTGGTCGTCCTAGAAGGTTTATACTCGTCGCCATTGTCTTATCTGTATCTTGTGTGTATGTATGCGTGGATGATTGGTGTTGTTATCATGTGCTACCATTCAAATTGCACAGACACTTGGTAATATTTACACCGGTTTAATCCACCATCTTGATCCAGATATATCGTCACGCTTCCTGTGACCTTTGACTCTTTATAGTAGTTATTTCCCTTGTATTACTATCTAGGTATAGACACGACAACATATGGTACAACCGTGTTTGTAAATTCACTGAAAATTGTTGGTGAGAGTATGGGAATCGAAATTAGGCGAATCAGGAATTAATAGGCATTCAGGAAACCACACACAGTTCAGTAATAGGCGAATCAGTAATGGGTCAATCATAACAGATGAAACAGTAATGTGTCAGTCATTAACAGATGAAACAGTGATGGGTCAATTAGTTACGGGTCAATCATTAACAGACATATCAGTAATGGGTCAGTCAGTATCAGTAATGGGTCAGTCAGTAATAGGTCAATCAGTAATCAGTAATGGGTCAATCAGTATCAGTAATGGGTCAATCAGTGATAATAATGTACATTTATACCTACATTTATATAGTGTCCAGTAATGGGTCAATCAGTAATGGGTCAATCAGTAATGATAATAATAGTGTACATTTATACCTACATTTATATAGCACCCGCTAATGGGTGAATCACAGTAATCAGTAATGGGTCAATCAGTAATGGGTTAATCAGTAATGGGTCAATCAGTAATGATAATAATAGTGTACATTTATACCTACATTTATATAGCACCCACTAATGGGTCAATCAGTAACAATAATAATAATGTACATTTATACCTACATTTATATTGCACCCAGTAATGGGTGAATCAGAAATGGGTCAATCAGGACGACCCCTGCAAGAGGCAGACCTTCCAGCTGTAACTGTAATGTTGTTCCCACTGTGTCTAAGCTGATTATAACAGTACATGTCACAGTGTAATACTATTACTACTACTACTGTTGCTGCTGTTACTGCTATGGCTACTCCAAATGATAAATGACGTCATGCGCAGTGCACTGTGGGACAGGATTCAGCATTTTGTCGGGCACAACGAATGAAAACGAACCCACGGTTCTAAACAACGATCGTCTCCACTAGGATACTGAGCGATGCCACTCCATTGCTGCATTGACTGTACAAGCTGGGGATACAACACTGATTGGGGACCCACTGGGCATCAATTTTTTTAAGAATTCCCACAGTTGAAACTACAGCAGGGTAAAGAAGTCACAGAACAAAAGAGGCAGGACGCCTGGAGATAGCTCCAGGTTTGGAAATGTTAATATTTGTGATTTAATCTTTAAGGTCACTCCTTTAGCAGTAGAAAAGAAGTTACGAGCCTTAGACCCCTACAAAGCACAAGGACCAGACCAAATCCCCCAGTATTAAAGGAACTGAGCAGTGTTAGCTCTTCTCTTGAGCATTATTTACAATAAATTGCTTGAAACTGCTTGCATACCTAAAGATTGAAAGATGGCTGAGGTAACAGCTATTTATAAAGAAGGGTCAAAACATGAGCCTGGAAACTACAGATCAGTAAGCTTGACTTGTATCGTGTGTTAAGTCTTGGAATCTTTTTTTAGAGATGCTATTGTGTCACATGTGACAACAAATAATCTGTATGCAGACTGTCAAAATGGTTTTAGACAAGAGAAGATCATGCACAACACAGCTCCTAAAAGTAATCGAAGACCTTACAAAAATGATAGATATGGGTAAGCCTATAGACATAATTTATTTAGACTTGAGAAAAACATTTGACTCTGTACCACATCAAAGACTTTTATTAGAATTATCTTCAGATGGTATCACAGGATGTATAGAAAGTACATGCAGAATATTGCAGATGATACTAAACTTTACTGTAATAGGCATAATAGTACACTACCAAAGGACTTAAATAGGTTAAAGGAATGGTCTGATGGATGGAACCTAAATGTTAATGTATCAAAGTGTAAAGTAATGTGCATGGGAAATAAAAATCCAGAAAATGAATACTATATGAAAATAGAAGACACCACACAGGATACTGAGAAATGTCAAAGTGAAAAAGACTTGGCATAATTTTTTATAGTAAATTATCTTTTGACACACAAATACAGAACATAATTAATAAAGCCAATCAGATGATAGGAGTAATTAAGAGAAGATTTACTTATTTCAGTAAAGATACTTTTCTTAGAATATGGTAATATTGTGTGGCACCCTTACCTCAAGAGACAATCTTTGCTTTTGAAAGGGTACAAAGAAGGGCAACTAAGTTGTTAAAAGAGTGCAAGTCTATGAGCTACCAACAGAGACTTACATATATATTTAAATCTACATTCATTAAAGGGTAGAAGGTTAAGATGAGATTTAATTGAAACCTACAAAATGTTAAATTGCTTAAATGATATTAATGTAAATAATCTTTTTAGAATGTCAGATTACGAGAAACTCAGAGATGAAAATTTGAAAGGAGTACTGTGATATCAGCATAAGGAGAAATTCATTTGCTAACAGAATTATTCAAATATGGAATGCACTACCAGCTGAAACTAAACTTGAATGAAATACGAACGTGTTTAAAAATCTCCTAGATATGAACACCAAATTTTTAAAAAAAGAAAAATTTTTTGGCTTTGACAAATGAAATACAGCAAATAATTGAGTCAACAAAACAAAGTATACATATCCCATAAACAGAGACAGACATTCAAGGGGACATAAAAAGGCCATAAGGCCTAGGCAGACAACCTGCCAGTCCCTAGACCACGAGTACTGCTACTAGGCAGACAACCTGCCAGTCCCTACACCACTAGTACTGCTACTAGGCAGACAACCTGCCAGTCCCTACACCACTAGTACTGCTACTAGGCAGACAACCTGCCAGTCCCTACACCACTAGTACTGCTACTAGGCAGACAACCTGCCAGTCCCTACACCACTAGTACTGCTACTAGGCAGACAACCTGCCAGTCCCTACACCACTAGTACTGCTACTAGGCAGACAACCTGCCAGTCCCTACACCACTAGTACCGCTACTAGGCAGACAACCTGCCAGTCCCTACACCACTAGTACCGCTACTAGGCAGACAACCTGCCAGTCCCTACACCACGAGTACCGCTACTAGGCAGACAACCTGCCAGTCCCTACACTACTAGTACTGCTACTAGGCAGACAACCTGCCAGTCCCTACACCACTAGTACTGCTACTAGGCAGACAACCTGCCAGTCCCTACACCACTAGTACTGCTACTAGGCAGACAACCTGCCAGTCCCTACACCACTAGTACTGCTACTAGGCAGACAACCTGCCAGTCCCTACACCACTAGTACTGCTACTAGGCAGACAACCTGCCAGTCCCTACACCACTAGTACCGCTACTAGGCAGACAACCTGCCAGTCCCTAGACCACGAGTACTGCTACTAGGCAGACAACCTGCCAGTCCCTACACTACTAGTACTGCTACTAGGCAGACAACCTGCCAGTCCCTACACCACTAGTACTGCTACTAGGCAGACAACCTGCCAGTCCCTACACCACTAGTACTGCTACTAGGCAGACAACCTGCCAGTCCCTACACCACTAGTACTGCTACCTGGCATGTGTCGCACCTGTCCGGCGCACCTCAGTGACATTTGCAAAAATTATACCTGTGAACATTTGCTTGTGTGTTCAAGACATTTCCGTGGAGATAACACTTCGTTGTCAGCTACAAAATAAAATGAATTCTCAAGTGTTCCCCCCAGATAGGCTAATCATAACATGTGTTGAAGCTTAGGCTTACACAAGATTTTCTATGAATTCTCACTAATGTTCAGATGAAGGCCCACAATATGTTGGCTTATCATACGGCTTCACTACAAGAAAAGCCTGATAAAAATCAAAATCTATCCAACAATAACTAATTCCTTTTATCTGTATCTGCTAGTTTCATCAGTCTCGAGCTGTGTCTCTTACTGTTAGTTTCATCAGTCTCGAGCTGTGTCTCTTACTGTTAGTTTCATCAGTCTCGACCCCAGTAGCCTTCTGATGAACGAAGGAGAGGTAATGGGCTTTGGTTGTTGCTTTTCAGTGCCAGTGAAGATCTTGCTCAGTTTGAAAATTTGGAGCACACTGCTAAAGGGTGAAATGGGAAAGGACAGTGAATTGGTTTTTGATGACTCTGTCAATGAAGCAAGAGAGAAATTTTTTCTCTGCCTTAAATGTGAAGTAGCAGTTGAGGAAGGACAGGATGCTGTCCAGTGCTTTAATTGCAAAATGTGGTGCCACAAGGAAGATTCTTCAAACCTGACAGAGATTTTGGCATCCTCTGTGACTCCAAGTCTGGGATAGACTGGGCATGTGATCAGTGCTGTGCAGGGGACAGCAGCAAAAAAAAACAAAAAAAAAACACCACCACCAGAATTAGAGGCCAAGCTAGATCGACTGATCAGACTCTTTGAGTCAGTGGACGCTAGACTCAGCAGACTGGAAGCAGGGTGCTCAGGTGCAAGTCTACAAAAAGTGATTGACGAAAGAGTGAAGGAGAAGCTGGAGGAGTTGTGGGAAGAGAGGGTGGAAAGGAGAAGAGAGAGCTAAATCTGACCACATCAGATCTGGATACCTGAAAGTAAGAAGACAGAGAAGAGAGAGCTAAATCTGACCACATCAGATCTTGATACCTGAAAGTAAGAAGACAGACAGAGAAGAGAGAATCAAGGAAGAAATGCAGTGTGTTGAGAACTTAGTAAAAAAGATCTGCCCTGACTTTAAGGAAGGCTGCATTGAGGAGCCTGTGAGACTGGGCAAGGTGAACCAAGGTTCCCGGCCCAGACTAATGCACATTAAAACAAAGAGTATTGCAGTGAAAAATGAGATCCTAGAAAATGCCCGAAACTGAACAAGGGTGTAAATGATCAAGCAGACAAAATTTACATCAATCCTGACTACACACCAACTGAACGACAGAAAAACATTAACCCTGACTACACACCAACTGAACGACAGAAAAACATCAACCCTGACTACACACCAACTGAACGACAGAAAAACATCAACCCTGACTACACACCAACTGAACGACAGAAAAACATCAACCCTGACTACACACCAACTGAACGACAGAAAAACATTAACCCTGACTACACACCAACTGAACGACAGAAAAACATACCCTGACTACACACCAACTGAACGACAGAAAAACATCAACCCTGACTACACACCAACTGAACGACAGAAAAACATTAACCCTGACTACACACCAACTGAACGACAGAAAAACATCAACCCTGACTACACACCAACTGAACGACAGAAAAACATCAACCCTGACTACACACCAACTGAACGACAGAAAAACATACCCTGACTACACACCAACTGAACGACAGAAAAACAGACTTCTGAGACAAGAACTAAAGAGACGGATTGACAAGGGAGAAAGAGACATTGGGATAAGGGGAGGAAGGATTGTGACAGTCAAGTGGTCACCCAGACTTAGTCAGGATGCCCAAAAGGATGACTGACAAACCACCACACATGACAACCATGTACACAGTTTTAAAAATGCTGTAGAAAATAAAATTATGTTTTACATTAAATGCCCAGTCTTCTATACAAATGCAGACGGACTTCTGAATAAAAAAATTAAAAAAAGAACTGTTAACTCAGGTAGATAGTATAAAACCTAGTATCATTGCTATTACTGAAGTACTGGCCAAGAATCAGAAAGAAATGAATACAGTGAAATATGAAATCCCAGGATATGATTTATTCTTTAACAATAACCCCCAAAAGAGGAGTAATGTTGTATGTAAAGCATGGAATGAATGCAAAAATATGTTCTAGAATGAATGACACTGAGTTTAAAGAATGTGTGTGGGTTGATTTCACTTCAGGAGATGGTCAAAAAGTCCTTTTTGGATGTGTGTACAAAAGCACAAATAGTTCTATAGAAAATGAGGATAGTTTAATAAAGTTATTAACACAAGACACTATTAACAAAATATGACTATGTATCACAGGGGATTTCAATTTTTCAAACATTGACTGGTTGGGAACATGGACAGGGGAAAGAGATAATGTTACAGAATGCTTACGAGACAGTTTTCTTTACCAAGTGGTGAAGGACACTACAAGATGAAGAGGACAAAGATATAACATTCTTGACCTAGTAATTGTAAATGATGAAGCCTTAGTATCAGAGTCCAACACCTTACCCCATTAGGTAAAAGTGATCATGAAGTTTTTGTTTTTTCATTATTTTTTTCTGAAATTATTGAAAATCATGAGAAAGAATGGATATATGACATAAAAATGGCAAATTTTGACAAAATGAGACTTGAATTCAGCAATACAGACTGGAGTGAACTACTTCAGTGTGGAACAGTGCTGGGAATTAATAAAGAAGAAGATATATACCAGTATGGAAAGCAGCATTCCCAAAGTAAAAACAAAGAAAGAAAAAAGACAACAAGAGACACAAGGCCTTCACGACTCATTTGTGATACACTTTTAAAAAAATCCAAGCTTTTTATGTATTGAGTATAATTTCAAAATAGAATGTTTAAGATGAGAAAGATCAGTTTAAAGCAAATTAAGTCCCCTCGCATTAATTGCAGAGTAATTTCCCTTTTTTACTATCTGCACCAAAACGTTTGCAAAATAAATAAAACTTCCATGCTGAGCAAAAGAAGTTCCTGTTTGAACAGAAAATGATAATAATGACTGCTGTTTTAGTTGGGTCAGAATATCAGATCAAAGTGCCAAGTTTTGAGAATACAAAAAAATATAAATATAACAGTAAATGCAGTTTGCATATAATTAGGCTTCATTTGTTATTTTTTTGTGCCCATCCCAGAGGTGCAATATTGTTTTAAACAAGATGACTGGAAAGATCTGAATTTTTCCTATGTGTATGCCTAATTTGGTGTCAACTGACAAAGTATTTGCAGAGAAAATGGCAATGTTAAAGTTTACCACAGACACACACACACACACACACACAGACAACCGAACACCGGGTTAAAACATAGACTCACTTTGTTTACACAAGTGAGTCAAAAATCAATGTGGATGACATCCGAAACAGTGAAAGTTGTCAAGAAAAAATATAATTTATACCAAGGTTTCTAGAAATTAAAAATGGAAGAGATTACAAAAAATACACAGCATCAAGAAATCTACGTAGTAGGAAAATCAGAAATGACAAAAGAGAATTTAAGAAAAAAATTTTTTTATGGAATATAAGAAAAATCTCAAAGGTGTGCTAAGTGAAAATTCCATTTTTAACCAAAGGAAAATGCCAGATGCATACAAAAGAAACAGAACATACATGAAAACTCTGTGTGTGTGTGCGTGTGTGTGTGTGTGTGCGTGCGAGCGCACACAAGCCATGTACTGATGTTTTTTGTTTTGTTTTTGTTTTTATCAGTGTATACAGTACAAACACACACTGACAGTGCACACGAACGTCGAACAGCACGAAACTGCTGAAAAGTGTCAGAAAAGAAGGGAGAAAACTCTGACAGTCCTCGTTTCGTGACGTCATCACCGTGTCACAGTATGATTAATCATATTTGATCAAAATAAATTATAAATGCGACGAGTAAAACTACTACTATTGCTACTACTTTTGAGTGTATGTGTGTGACTGACCGGTTAACAGTATAGAATCACCTGCCCGACGACAAAAGGCAAAAACTTAAGAAACCGCATACCCGAAATGCAGTGATCTGAGATGGCGTCATTTCCGCTGTTGGGGCATCATTTCCACTTGCCGCCATTTTCACTCTGCTCGTTGTTGCTTGTAGACGCATGTCGCTGTCGCTCAGCTTTTGTCGCTGTCGTTGACTGTTGAATTGGTCACTGGCAACCAGTTTCCTTTGGTAGCTGTTTTATACTGCCATTTTGGTTGCTGTCACAGTCAGTTGTTTCCGTAGCTGCCTCAGACTGGTGATTTTCGCTTTGGTTGTGGTCGCAGTCTTTCCTCTTTGGGCCGTCTCATCTCTTTCGGGTTTCACAGTTGACTGAGTGCTTAATCTTTCAGCTTCAGTCTGGTTTCTTCTTCCTCGGGTTTAGCCGTTTGTATCAGCACTTTCTTGAGTCCGTTGCTGGCTTCAGACTCTGTCTTCCGTTGCTTTTCACGTTACTGGAATGGAGAGAAACGCGCGCTGTGCTGTTTCAAAGTCCTGTATTCGAGATCGGAGGTCAGTTCCGTATTTGCGACCTTCACGGGACAGTTCTTCCACGGGAACTCAGTCCAGAATGGTCAAATTCGCTGAGAACACGACCACCCTCTATTTTGAGAGGCAAGCAGCTTTCGACCGATTCCCACGGGATGGGAACGAATGCGCTCTTGCAATGCAAATGCAGCACTTTGCGGAGGAAAGTGTCCCTCTGTGTGCAGAGAAAGACACGAGGTACAGGTTACCAGCTCTGAACTCCAGCAGTCGCCGTTCCCTCCTCCTACCCTCTCTGGAGGAAATGGACACAGCCACTCGGCAGCAGCACATGGACTTAGGCCAGCAGCACGAAACTGCTCGCCAGGCCATACAGCACGGTGGCTGTAGCTGTGTAGGCAAGTGTTTGGAATCATCGTGTGACTGCTTACAGGCAGGCATCCACTGCCTGGGAGGTAGCAAGCCTTGTCGTTGCTCTAGGACAGAGTGTGCTAACCACGATGCTGATAAACAGTTAAGGAGGACTCGCAGGCTGGAACACTATTACAGCACCCAGCTTGATCTCATCTTGACTGACCTCTTTGGATCAGGCATCGAAGAGGAGGAGGAGTGATAGTGTGTTGGTATTGAGGCTTTGTACATAGTCGTATTTTTTTTCTCTCTCCACTTTGTTCACAGATTTTGTATCGTCTTCCTTCATGGACTTTGATTTGTACATAGGCTTCGTTCTGATTTTATCTTCTACAATTTTTAAATGAAATAAAGGATAACATATGTAAATAAACAAAACACACACAGGCCCACCCCCAGCACACGCATTGCCAGCCGACTGTCAACACATGCAAATGCAAACCCTCTAAAACAATTTCCCACCCAACACACACATCTACCATCCAATACCCACTTACAACACGCATACTCACCCTCCAAACACACTCATACCCACCCTCTAACACACACACATAACCACCCTCCAACACATACCCGCCCTCTAGAAAAAACATACCCACCCAACACACACATACCCACCCTCCAACACAAATACCCACCCTCCAACACACACACCAACCCTCCAACACACACATACTCACCCTCCAACACACATACCAACCCTACAACACATACACACCATCCAACACACACATACCAACCCTCCAACACATACCCAACCTCCAACATGCATACGCACCCTCGCTCGCAACACACTCATACCCACCCTCCCACATACATACCAACCCTCCAACACACACATACCAACCCTCCAACACACCTGCCCACCCTCCAACACACACATACCCACCCTCCAACACACATACCCACCCTCCAACACACATACCCACCCTCCAACACACCCACCCTCCAACACACATACCCACACTCCAACATACATACCCACTCCCAACACACGCATACCCACCATCTAACACACACATACCCACCCCCCCTAACACACATATAGTAACCTAGAAACACACATGTATATCAACCCTCAAACACACACTCTCCTCACCCAAACATTCCCACTGTCCAACACACACAAATACCTCTCCAAAGCACACATAGCTGGCCTACAGCACACACATACAAACCATCCAACACACACATATCCACCATCCAACACACATACTCACCTTCTGACATGAATACTTCTAAATGACTCATACGAACCTTACACTACTCTTACACACACATACCAACCATCCAACAAACACAAACCAATAAGATAAGATAAGAATAATTTTATTGTCTCCAAGTGGAGAAATTTGGTCAGGTGCATTATCACAACATAGACAAGTAAACAACATGGGGACCATAACTGTAAAAGTCAACAACAGCTTTTACAAAGATACAAATGTAAAAAAAATATCACATACACCGTTTCATACATACATCCACACACTGCAGGTAATAAGTAGTATTCGTAATGTAAAAACAGAAAGAATTAAGAAACATTATTTGAATATAATTATAAACATAGCCTACTATACTGCACATTGATTATAATAGACAGATAAGATAAGAATAAAGATAAATTGCAGAAAACCGCAACCAGATAATCAGCACACACCCGCACCCCCCACCCCACACATGCGGATTACTTGATTAAACAAGAGTAATAAACATAGGTTCTCAAATAAAAGCATTTCACAAAATTATTTGCTTTTAAAAACATTGCAATTGATTATTACACCGTAATTATTAACAGAAATATATTTAGAATATGGACGTTAGCATTAGACATATTCCATTGTACATTCATCCTGCATATTGCACATTATTCCTCCTACATATTGCACATTCATTATAACCAATTGTCACGTTTTTAAGCTCAGTAAACACACACACACACACACACACACACACACACACACACAATTCTCAAGAATTTAAAAGGTGGATTGAACGTGGAATAAAAGTCTTCAGAGCTCTGGATTTCAACTTCGTTCTGTAGCGTCGTCCTGATGGCAATAGCTCATAATACTTTGCTAAAATATGGGTGTTGTCGGTTGCTATATGCCTGCTTTTTTTAACCACTCAATTTTCATACAGCTCTTGCATACTAGCTTGTTTCACTCCCACAATTTTACTGCATACACTCATGACATCGTTCAAAACAAGCTTACTCCTCACTCCCAAACTTCCATACCAGCACATAAATGCAACTGTGAGCACGGACTCGATACAACATCGATAATAACTTTGAAGAATATTTGAATTTATACCAACATTTCTAAGCTTCTGTAAACAAAAAATTCTAGATTGACATTTCTTATGAATGGAATCAACATTTCTGTCAAAAGTCAGCTTATTGTCTAAGATGGTCCCTAAATATCTATATTCATTGACCCTCTCCACTGTTTGACCATCAATAACAAGGTTAGCTACAGGCAAGGGGTCTTTCCGAAAATCTATTAACATTTATTTTGTTTTCAGTACGTTGAGATCCAGATAGTTTTTCTCACACCAAGAACAGAACTTTTTAATTTCACTGAAATAAATAGCATCAGAGTTGGACAGATCTTCAATTGCTGAATAATCAGAATATTTTATGACATGAGTTTCCTCCGTGCCTCTACAGTCATTTGTGTACAGTGTAAAAAGAACAGGGGACAGCACTGTACCTTGGGGTGCACCAGTAGAAGTAGATTTTAGAGAAGAGTGGGCAGAATGAAAGCGGACGGACTGAGCTCTATTGAGAAGAAAACTTACTATCCAAAGAGTAAGCTTCGGATCAACATCCATGCCTAGCAGTTTGAGGGCAAGGAGATGAGGTTGTATTGTGTTAAAAGCAGAAGAGAAGTCAACAAAAAGGATCCGAACAAAAGATCCCGTGTTATTCAAATGAAGGAAAGCATTATGAAGGAGAGTTAGGATAGCACCATCAGTACTTCTGTGTGCTTTATAAGCAAACTGAAGAGAGTCAAGCTGCTGTTCAGTGAAAGAAAGAAGATGGCGGAGAATAATTTTTTCAAAGCATTTCATCACTACTGAAGTCAGGGCAACAGGACGGTAATCATTTAGTGCGGCTGGGTTCTTTTTCTTGGGGATAGGACAGATTGTAGATTTTTTCCAGATGCTGGGGACAGAGCAGTCTTTCAGAGACCAGTTGAAAATTTTACAGAACACGTCACACAACTGGGAAGCACATGTTTTCAGTAATTTTCCGCAGATATTGTCGGGGCCAATTGCCTTTGTGACATTCAGTTCTAAAAATAAAGATTCAACAACTTTTGCATCGATCTCAAAGTCTTCACCTGTGTTCCTATCTTTGATCTTTTCCTGCAGCTGTGAGATAACACTATCCAGTTCCCTTCCCAGATCATTCCTTTCAAAGTGACAGTAGAAATCATTCAGTTTGTTTGAAAAATCAAGCTGTTCATCCTTTTTCATTTCACAAGCTACTGTTTTCCTTTTCGTTTCTCCAGTGATAATTTTTAACCCATCCCATGCATCTGCCATTTTTCCTGTCTGAAACTGTTGCTCTACTTTTGATTTGAATTCCCTCTGTCCCCTGCGTAATTCACCTCTAAGCTTCTTTTGTATCAGTTTCCTATCCTTCTTGTTCCCTGACTGAAACGCTACCTTTTTTTCGTTTAAAATTGTTTTGAGAGACTTTGAGATCCATGGTTTGTTGTTGGGGAAAAGTTTAATTATTTTTGTCGGAATTATCATGTCTTCACAGAAACTGATATAAGATGTAACAACATCAGCTGCTTCATGAACATTCTCACATGGGTCAGTCAACACACTCCAATCAGTACAATCAAAACATCCTCTCAGTTCATCCACACTCTCTGACGTCCAAACTTTCACACTCTTTTTCACAATCGGCTCTGTCTGTATCTTTGTTCTGTAGGCTGGGATTAAATGAACAACATCATGATTAGATACACCCACTGGTGCAAGGGGAACAGATTTGTAGGCATTAGGAATGTTCCCATAACATAGATCGATTGTCTTGTCCAGTCGGGCCCGGCAGGTAACATATTGTTTAAAAGAAGGTAAGGCTTTCTTTAAATCACAGTGATTAAAATCTCCAACAATAAAACACGGGGCATCGGCAGAGATGAGTTGAAGGTCGCGAACAACACCTGCGATAGTCTGTCCTGCACGTGCAGCAGATGGCTGGGGCATACACAACAGTCAGAAAAATACGGCCAAACTCACGTGGCAGGTATCGAGGCCTCAGCGACACTGATATGCGTTCAAGTTCCTGTGTACACAGTTGCTTTTTCACACACACATTCGCACTATCATGCCACTTCTCGTTGTCATACAGGCACACGCCACCACCCATTTTCTTCCCCACTTTCTTGCAGTCTCTGTCCATTCTGTACGGAGTGTTAAAACCATCAATCGCAATACATTCATTCAACACTTTCTCACTAAACCAGGTTTCGGTAAAACAAAGCACACATGAGTTTCTAAAATCATTTAAAAATCAACAGTTTGCTCGTACTTGTGTCAAACACACACATACAAACCATCCAACACACACATATCCACCATCCAACACACATACTCACATTTTGGCATGAATACTTCTAAATGACTCATACCAACCTTTCCCTACTCTTACACACACATACAAACCAATGTCCAACAACACAAACCAATGTCCAACAGGTATACAGACCATCCAACACACACAAACCAATGTCCAACAGGTATACAGACCATCCAACACACACAAACCAATGTCCAACAGGTATACAGACCATCCAACACACACAAACCAATGTCCAACAGGTATACAGACTATCCAACACACACAAACCAATGTCCAACAGGTATACAGACCATCCAACACACACAAACCAATGTCCAACAGGTATACAGACCATCCAAAACACACAAACCAATGTCCAACAGGTATACAGACTATCCAACACACACAAACCAATGTCCAACAGGTATACAGACTATCCAACACACACAAACCAATGTCCAACACACACATACCAACCATTACACACCGTTTGTCATTGGGGTTGGTTGGTTGTCTTTTCCAAACACAAATCAAAGAGAACAAGAGAGGCAAGGCCGACAAGACTCACTTGTGACATGCACTTACTACAACAATTGAATCAAAACACACAAAAAATCAATTGCAAAACAAGTCATGTGCACCTCCCAAAACAGAAATATAGACCACACAAAGTTGTGTTGGATTTCACTTTTTTTTCTTTCTTTTTTTTGTTTGTTTGCAAAATTAAAGTCACAAAGGAAAAAAAATCATTTCTAACTCACACTTGCTTTTGTTTAAATGAAAGAGGAAATGCACCTAAGTGTGACCAACATACACAGACACACGCAGACACACACAAGATAGGTAATAAAGTTAAGTTATATAAGCATAAGCTGTAACTGAACTTTTTGCTAAACTATTATGTAATGCATTATAAGCTTAATCATAGAGAAAACAATTAATACAATATGAAAAAACTCAATATGGGTATTAACAATGTGCCTGTCTGCTTTATGATTACAATTAGTATTAGAAAAAAATGACATTCACAACACATTTTCATCATATTACAGATTTCTGTGATAACCCTGATTCAGTAAGACCCAACACACACACACACACACACACACACACACACACACACACACACACTTCATAATCTAGACCCTTTTTTAAAACACTCGTTTTCTGGTGTAAACCTCAAAGTCATACATACATCTATTTGAGAATGTGGCTGCATTACGTGCTCGCACATGAAAGTCAAAATTCAAATGGTAAATATAGTTCAGTTACATTTTATACATGTATTTATAATTCCAAATACATAAGAGGTAACTAAACAGTGAGCTTTTTACATGTATGAAAACAAAAACTGTTAATTACTGAATAATAAGTTTATAATTGTTGAGAAAACGTGTAATACTGTGCGAAAAAATAAATATAGATATTAACAATGTGAATGCCTATTTGTTTCAAATGATTGTTCAAACTCAGATTTACTTTTTGTTTAAGTGAAAAGGGATTCAACTTCATAAAAATTAGTTACATTCCATACACAAGATGGTTCAACCCCCCAGAATGGATCAGTCAGGCCAGGGTATGTTTCCCAGCAGTCTGAAATCAGTTATGTAAACTGCTATCAGTCATACTATATTATTGTTACAGAACCTGACATGCACACACACACACACACACACACACACACACACAGAGATCAGACAGACATGGCTGATGTTTGACTGGGTTTGGGAAATGGATGTTCATGAAGGTATCAGAATTAAGACGAAGCAGACGTTAAATTGTTTAATGTCTGTGATGGTCTTATGGTCCTTCTATATCAGACATTCTATATTGCAGACATGACACAGAGATGTAACAGGCTTTCTATATTGCAGACAAACATGACACAGCCATGTAACAGATTTTCTATATTGCAGACAAACATGACACAGAGATGTAACAGACTTTCTGTATTCCAGACAAATATGACACAGAGATGTAACAGACTTTCTATATTGCAGACAAATATGACACAGAGATGTAACAGACTTTCTGTATTATAGACAAACATGACACAGAGATGTAACAGACTTTCTATATTGCAGACAAACATGACACAGAGATGTAACAGACTTTCTATATTGCAGACAAATATGACACAGAGATGTAACACTAACACTAACAGACTTTCTGTATTGCAGACAAATATGACACAGAGATGTAACAGACTTTCTATATTGCAGAGAAACATGACACAGAGATGTAACACTAACACTAACAGACTTTCTATGGAATGTAAGAAAAATCCGAAAGGTGTGCTGAAGTGAAAATTCCTTCCTTCACCAAAGGCAGATGCCAGATACATACAAAAGAAACTGAACATACATGAAAACTCTGTGTGTGTTTGTGTGTGTGTGTGTATATGTGTGTGTGCGCACACACAATGCACTGATCTTTTTTTTCTCTTTTTTTGTTTGTTTTGGATCAGTGTATACAGTACAAACACACACTTACAGTTCACACGAACAGAACGTGCGTGCGCGCGTGTACTTTTTTCCGTCTTAGTGAACATACGTAAAATCGAAGAAGAATAAAACACACTCTCACACACATACCACGCAAGCTCGCACGCACACGCACACATAGAAACACACTGACACAATCACTCAATTGAATGGTACTGGTCAAAGCCATTCATAAAGCTTTAGTTTATTGATGTATGGACATCTTTCCTCCAACCGTTTTATTCAGTGGTAGAAAAGTCCGGTCTTGACTGTGATCACTTTACGGAAGGAAAAAAGAAGATCGTCGAACCGAAAGTGCTGAAGAGTGTCAGAAAAGAAGGGAGAAAACTCTGACAGTCCTCGTGTTGTGACGTCATCACTCGTGTCACAGTATGATTAATCATATTTGATCAAAATAAATTATAAATGCGACGAGTAAAACTACTACTGTTGCTACTACTTTTAAGTGTATATGTGTGACTGACCGGTTAACAGTATAGAATCACCTGCCCGACGACAAAAGGCAAAAACTTAAGAAACCGCATACCCGAAATGCAGTGCTTTGAGAGGGCGTCATTTCCGCTGTTGGGGCATCATTTCCGCTCGCCGCCATTTTCGCTCTGCTCGTTGTTGCTTGTAGACGCATGTCGCTGTTGCTCAGCTTTTGTCGCTGTCGTTGACTGTTGAATTGGTCACTGGCAACCAGTTTCCTTTGGTAGCTGTTTTATACTGCCATTTTGGTTGCTGTCACAGTCAGTTGTTTCCGTAGCTGCCTCAGACTGGTGATTTTCGCTTTGGTTGTGGTCGCAGTCTTTCCTCTTTGGGCCGTCTCATCTCTTTCGAGTTTCACAGTTGACTGAGTGCTTAATCTTTCAGCTTCAGTCTGGTTTCTTCTTCTTCGGGTTTAGCCGTTTGTATCAGCACTTTCTTGAGTCCGTTGCTGGTTTCAGACTCTGTCTTCTGTCAGTTGCTTTTCACGTTTCTGGAATGGAGAGAAACGCGCGCCGTGCCGTTTCAAAGTCCTGTATTCGAGCTCGGAGGTCAGTTCCGCATTTGCGACCTTCACGGGACAGTTCTTCCACGGGGACTCAGTCCAGAAGGGTCAAATTCGCTGAGAACACGACCACCCTCTATTTTGAGAGGCAGGCTGCTTTTGACCGATTCCCACGGGATGGGAACGAATCCGCTCTTGGAATGCAAATGCAGCACTTTGCGGAGGAAAGTGTCCCTCTGTGTGCAGAGAAAGACACGAGGTACAGGTTACCAGCTCTGAACTCCAGCAGTCGCCGTTCCCTCCTCCTACCCTCTCTGGAGGAAATGGACACAGCCACTCGGCAGCAGCACATGGACTTAGGCCAGCAGCACGAAAGTGCTCGCCAGGCCATGCGGCACGGTGGCTGTAGCTGTGTAGGCAAGTGTGTGGAATCATCGTGTGACTGCTTACAGGCAGGCATCCACTGCCTGGGAGGTAGCAAGCCTTGTCGTTGCTCTAGGACAGAGTGTGCTAACCACGATGCTGATAAACAGTTAAGGAGGACTCGCAGGCTGGAACACTATTACAGCACCCAGCTTGATCTCATCTTGACTGACCTCTTTGGATCAGGCATCGAAGAGGAGGAGGAGTGATAGTGTGTTGGTATTGAGGCTTTGTACATAGTCTTAGTTTTTTTCTCTCTTCACTTTGTTCACAGATTTTGTATCGTCTTCCTTCATGGACTTTCTGATTTGTACATAGGCTTCGTTCTGATTTTATCTTCTACAATTTTTAAATGAAATAAAGGATAACATATGTAAATAAAACACACACAGGCCCACCCCCAGCACACGCATTGCCAACCGACTGTCAACACATGCAAATGCAAACCCTCTAAAACAATTTCCCACCCAACACACACATCTACCATCCAATACCCACTTACAACACGCATACTCACCCTCCAAACACACTCATACCCACCCTCTAACACACACACATAACAACCCTCCAACACATACCCACCCTCTAGCGAACACATACCCACCCACCCAACACACACATACCCACCCTCCAACACACATACTAAGCCACCAACACAAATACCCACCCTCCAACACACACACCAACCCTCCAACACACATACCAACCCTACAACACATACACACCAACCCTCCAACACATACCCACCCTCCAACACACATACCCACCATCCAACACACACACCAACCCTCCAACACACACATACCCACCCTCCAACACACACATACCAACCCTCCAACACGCATACCCACCCTCCAACATATGCCGAACCTCCAACACGCATACCCACCCTCCAACACACATACCCACCCTCCAACATGCATACGCACCCTCAACACACTCATACCCACCCTCCAACACACATACCCACCCTGCAACACACACATACCCACCCTCCAACATACATACCAACCCTCCAACACACACATACCCACCCTCCAACACACACATACCAACCCTCCAACACACCTGCCCACCCTCTAACACGCATAACCACCCTCCAACACACAGATACCCACCCTCCAACACACATACCCACCCTCCAACACACACATATCAACCCTCCAACACACACATACCCACCCTCCAACACACATACCCACACTCCAACACACATACCCACCCTCCAACACACACATACCAACCCTCCAACACACACATACCCACCCTCCAACACACATACCCACCCTCCAACACACACATAACAACCCTCCAACACACACATACCCACCCTCCAACACACATACCCACACTCCAACACACATACCCACTCCCAACACACACATACCCACCCTCCAACACACACATACCCCCCCCCCCCAACACACATATAGTAACCTAGAAACACACACACACATGTATATCAACCCTCAAACACACAGACTCTCCTTCTCACCCAAACATTCCCACTGTCCAACACACACAAATACCTCTCCAAAGCACACATAGCTGGCCTACAGCACACACATACAAACCATCCAACACACACATATCCACCATCCAACACACATACTCACCTTCTGACATGAATACTTCTAAATGACTCATACGAACCTTACCCTACTCTTACACACACATACAAACCATCCAACACACACAAACCAATAAGATAAGAATAATTTTATTATCTCCAAGTGGAGAAATTTGGTCAGGTGCATTATCACAACATAGACAAGTAAACAACATGGGGACCATAACTGTAAAAGTCAACAACAGCTTTTACAAAGATACAAATGTAAAAAAAATATCACATACACCGTTTCATACATACATCCACACACTGCAGGTAATAAGTAGTATTCTTAATGTAAAAACAGAAAGAATTAAGAAACATTATTTGAATATAATTATAAACATAGCCTACTATACTGCACATTGATTATAATAGACAGATAAGATAAGAATAAAGATAAATTGCAGAAAACCGCAACCAGATAATCAGCACACACCCGCACCCCCCACCCCACACATGCGGATTACTTGATTAAACAAGAGTAATAAACATAGGTTCTCAAATAAAAGCATTTCACAAAATTATTTGCTTTTAAAAACATTGCAATTGATTATTACACCGTAATTATTAACAGAAATATATTTAGAATATGGACGTTAGCATTAGACATATTCCATTGTACATTCATCCTGCATATTGCACATTATTCCTCCTACATATTGCACATTCATTATAACCAATTGTCACGTTTTTAAGCTCAGTAAACACACACACACACACACACACACACACACACACACACAGTTCTCAAGAATTTAAAAGGTGGATTGAACGTGGAATAAAAGTCTTCAGAGCTCTGGATTTCAACTTCGTTCTGTAGCGTCGTCCTGATGGCAATAGCTCATAATACTTTGCTAAAATATGGGTGTTGTCGGTTGCTATATGCCTGCTTTTTTTAACCACTCGATTTTCATACAGCTCTTGCATACTAGCTTGTTTCACTCCCACAATTTTACTGCATACACTCATGACATCGTTCAAAACAAGCTTACTCCTCACTCCCAAACTTCCATACCAGCACATAAATGCAACTGTGAGCACGGACTCGATACAACATCGATAATAACTTTGAAGAATATTTGAATTTATACCAACATTTCTAAGCTTCTGTAAACAAAAAATTCTAGATTGACATTTCTTATGAATGGAATCAACATTTCTGTCAAAAGTCAGCTTATTGTCTAAGATGGTCCCTAAATATCTATATTCATTGACCCTCTCCACTGTTTGACCATCAATAACAAGGTTAGCTACAGGCAAGGGGTCTTTCCGAAAATCTATTAACATTTATTTTGTTTTCAGTACGTTGAGATCCAGATAGTTTTTCTCACACCAAGAACAGAACTTTTTAATTTCACTGAAATAAATAGCATCAGAGTTGGACAGATCTTCAATTGCTGAATAATCAGAATATTTTATGACATGAGTTTCCTCCGTGCCTCTACAGTCATTTGTGTACAGTGTAAAAAGAACAGGGGACAGCACTGTACCTTGGGGTGCACCAGTAGAAGTAGATTTTAGAGAAGAGTGGGCAGAATGAAAGCGGACGGACTGAGCTCTATTGAGAAGAAAACTTACTATCCAAAGAGTAAGCTTCGGATCAACATCCATGCCTAGCAGTTTGAGGGCAAGGAGATGAGGTTGTATTGTGTTAAAAGCAGAAGAGAAGTCAACAAAAAGGATCCGAACAAAAGATCCCGTGTTATTCAAATGAAGGAAAGCATTATGAAGGAGAGTTAGGATAGCACCATCAGTACTTCTGTGTGCTTTATAAGCAAACTGAAGAGAGTCAAGCTGCTGTTCAGTGAAAGAAAGAAGATGGCGGAGAATAATTTTTTCAAAGCATTTCATCACTACTGAAGTCAGGGCAACAGGACGGTAATCATTTAGTGCGGCTGGGTTCTTTTTCTTGGGGATAGGACAGATTGTAGATTTTTTCCAGATGCTGGGGACAGAGCAGTCTTTCAGAGACCAGTTGAAAATTTTACAGAACACGTCACACAACTGGGAAGCACATGTTTTCAGTAATTTTCCGCAGATATTGTCGGGGCCAATTGCCTTTGTGACATTCAGTTCTAAAAATAAAGATTCAACAACTTTTGCATCGATCTCAAAGTCTTCACCTGTGTTCCTATCTTTGATCTTTTCCTGCAGCTGTGAGATAACACTATCCAGTTCCCTTCCCAGATCATTCCTTTCAAAGTGACAGTAGAAATCATTCAGTTTGTTTGAAAAATCAAGCTGTTCATCCTTTTTCATTTCACAAGCTACTGTTTTCCTTTTCGTTTCTCCAGTGATAATTTTTAACCCATCCCATGCATCTGCCATTTTTCCTGTCTGAAACTGTTGCTCTACTTTTGATTTGAATTCCCTCTGTCCCCTGCGTAATTCACCTCTAAGCTTCTTTTGTATCAGTTTCCTATCCTTCTTGTTCCCTGACTGAAACGCTACCTTTTTTTCGTTTAAAATTGTTTTGAGAGACTTTGAGATCCATGGTTTGTTGTTGGGGAAAAGTTTAATTATTTTTGTCGGAATTATCATGTCTTCACAGAAACTGATATAAGATGTAACAACATCAGCTGCTTCATGAACATTCTCACATGGGTCAGTCAACACACTCCAATCAGTACAATCAAAACATCCTCTCAGTTCATCCACACTCTCTGACGTCCAAACTTTCACACTCTTTTTCACAATCGGCTCTGTCTGTATCTTTGTTCTGTAGGCTGGGATTAAATGAACAACATCATGATTAGATACACCCACTGGTGCAAGGGGAACAGATTTGTAGGCATTAGGAATGTTCCCATAACATAGATCGATTGTCTTGTCCAGTCGGGCCCGGCAGGTAACATATTGTTTAAAAGAAGGTAAGGCTTTCTTTAAATCACAGTGATTAAAATCTCCAACAATAAAACACGGAGCATCGGCAGAGATGAGTTGAAGGTCGCGAACAACACCTGCGATAGTCTGTCCTGCACGTGCAGCAGATGGCTGGGGCATACACAACAGTCAGAAAAATACGGCCAAACTCACGTGGCAGGTATCGAGGCCTCAGCGACACTGATATGCGTTCAAGTTCCTGTGTACACAGTTGCTTTTTCACACACACATTCGCACTATCATGCCACTTCTCGTTGTCATACAGGCACACGCCACCACCCATTTTCTTCCCCACTTTCTTGCAGTCTCTGTCCATTCTGTACGGAGTGTTAAAACCATCAATCGCAATACATTCATTCAACACTTTCTCACTAAACCAGGTTTCGGTAAAACAAAGCACACATGAGTTTCTAAAATCATTTAAAAATCAACAGTTTGCTCGTACTTGTGTCAAACACACACATACAAACCATCCAACACACACATATCCACCATCCAACACACATACTCACATTTTGGCATGAATACTTCTAAATGACTCATACCAACCTTTCCCTACTCTTACACACACATACAAACCAATGTCCAACAACACAAACCAATGTCCAACAGGTATACAGACCATCCAACACACACAAACCAATGTCCAACAGGTATACAGACCATCCAACACACACAAACCAATGTCCAACAGGTATACAGACCATCCAACACACACAAACCAATGTCCAACAGGTATACAGACTATCCAACACACACAAACCAATGTCCAACAGGTATACAGACCATCCAACACACACAAACCAATGTCCAACAGGTATACAGACCATCCAAAACACACAAACCAATGTCCAACAGGTATACAGACTATCCAACACACACAAACCAATGTCCAACAGGTATACAGACTATCCAACACACACAAACCAATGTCCAACACACACATACCAACCATTACACACCGTTTGTCATTGGGGTTGGTTGGTTGTCTTTTCCAAACACAAATCAAAGAGAACAAGAGAGGCAAGGCCGACAAGACTCACTTGTGACATGCACTTACTACAACAATTGAATCAAAACACACAAAAAATCAATTGCAAAACAAGTCATGTGCACCTCCCAAAACAGAAATATAGACCACACAAAGTTGTGTTGGATTTCACTTTTTTTTCTTTCTTTTTTTTGTTTGTTTGCAAAATTAAAGTCACAAAGGAAAAAAAATCATTTCTAACTCACACTTGCTTTTGTTTAAATGAAAGAGGAAATGCACCTAAGTGTGACCAACATACACAGACACACGCAGACACACACAAGATAGGTAATAAAGTTAAGTTATATAAGCATAAGCTGTAACTGAACTTTTTGCTAAACTATTATGTAATGCATTATAAGCTTAATCATAGAGAAAACAATTAATACAATATGAAAAAACTCAATATGGGTATTAACAATGTGCCTGTCTGCTTTATGATTACAATTAGTATTAGAAAAAAAATGACATTCACAACACATTTTCATCATATTACAGATTTCTGTGATAACCCTGATTCAGTAAGACCCAACACACACACACACACACACACACACACACACACACACACACACACACACACTTCATAATCTAGACCCTTTTTTAAAACACTCGTTTTCTGGTGTAAACCTCAAAGTCATACATACATCTATTTGAGAATGTGGCTGCATTACGTGCTCGCACATGAAAGTCAAAATTCAAATGGTAAATATAGTTCAGTTACATTTTATACATGTATTTATAATTCCAAATACATAAGAGGTAACTAAACAGTGAGCTTTTTACATGTATGAAAACAAAAACTGTTAATTACTGAATAATAAGTTTATAATTGTTGAGAAAACGTGTAATACTGTGCGAAAAAATAAATATAGATATTAACAATGTGAATGCCTATTTGTTTCAAATGATTGTTCAAACTCAGATTTACTTTTTGTTTAAGTGAAAAGGGATTCAACTTCATAAAAATTAGTTACATTCCATACACAAGATGGTTCAACCCCCCAGAATGGATCAGTCAGGCCAGGGTATGTTTCCCAGCAGTCTGAAATCAGTTATGTAAACTGCTATCAGTCATACTATATTATTGTTACAGAACCTGACATGCACACACACACACACACACACACACACACAGAGATCAGACAGACATGGCTGATGTTTGACTGGGTTTGGGAAATGGATGTTCATGAAGGTATCAGAATTAAGACGAAGCAGACGTTAAATTGTTTAATGTCTGTGATGGTCTTATGGTCCTTCTATATCAGACATTCTATATTGCAGACATGACACAGAGATGTAACAGGCTTTCTATATTGCAGACAAACATGACACAGCCATGTAACAGATTTTCTATATTGCAGACAAACATGACACAGAGATGTAACAGACTTTCTGTATTCCAGACAAATATGACACAGAGATGTAACAGACTTTCTATATTGCAGACAAATATGACACAGAGATGTAACAGACTTTCTGTATTATAGACAAACATGACACAGAGATGTAACAGACTTTCTATATTGCAGACAAACATGACACAGAGATGTAACAGACTTTCTATATTGCAGACAAATATGACACAGAGATGTAACACTAACACTAACAGACTTTCTGTATTGCAGACAAATATGACACAGAGATGTAACAGACTTTCTATATTGCAGACAAACATGACACAGAGATGTAACACTAACACTAACAGACTTTCTATGGAATGTAAGAAAAATCCGAAAGGTGTGCTGAAGTGAAAATTCCATCCTTCACCAAAGGCAGATGCCAGATACATACAAAAGAAACTGAACATACATGAAAACTCTGTGTGTGTTTGTGTGTGTGTGTATATGTGTGTGTGCGCACACACAATGCACTGATCTTTTTTTTCTCTTTTTTTGTTTGTTTTGGATCAGTGTATACAGTACAAACACACACTTACAGTTCACACGAACAGAACGTGCGTGCGCGCGTGTACTTTTTTCCGTCTTAGTGAACATACGTAAAATCGAAGAAGAATAAAACACACTCTCACACACATACCACGCAAGCTCGCACGCACACGCACACATAGAAACACACTGACACAATCACTCAATTGAATGGTACTGGTCAAAGCCATTCATAAAGCTTTAGTTTATTGATGTATGGACATCTTTCCTCCAACCGTTTTATTCAGTGGTAGAAAAGTCCGGTCTTGACTGTGATCACTTTACGGAAGGAAAAAAGAAGATCGTCGAACCGAAAGTGCTGAAGAGTGTCAGAAAAGAAGGGAGAAAACTCTGACAGTCCTCGTGTTGTGACGTCATCACTCGTGTCACAGTATGATTAATCATATTTGATCAAAATAAATTATAAATGCGACGAGTAAAACTACTACTGTTGCTACTACTTTTAAGTGTATATGTGTGACTGACCGGTTAACAGTATAGAATCACCTGCCCGACGACAAAAGGCAAAAACTTAAGAAACCGCATACCCGAAATGCAGTGCTTTGAGAGGGCGTCATTTCCGCTGTTGGGGCATCATTTCCGCTCGCCGCCATTTTCGCTCTGCTCGTTGTTGCTTGTAGACGCATGTCGCTGTTGCTCAGCTTTTGTCGCTGTCGTTGACTGTTGAATTGGTCACTGGCAACCAGTTTCCTTTGGTAGCTGTTTTATACTGCCATTTTGGTTGCTGTCACAGTCAGTTGTTTCCGTAGCTGCCTCAGACTGGTGATTTTCGCTTTGGTTGTGGTCGCAGTCTTTCCTCTTTGGGCCGTCTCATCTCTTTCGAGTTTCACAGTTGACTGAGTGCTTAATCTTTCAGCTTCAGTCTGGTTTCTTCTTCCTCGGGTTTAGCCGTTTGTATCAGCACTTTCTTGAGTCCGTTGCTGGTTTCAGACTCTGTCTTCTGTCAGTTGCTTTTCACGTTTCTGGAATGGAGAGAAACGCGCGCCGTGCCGTTTCAAAGTCCTGTATTCGAGCTCGGAGGTCAGTTCCGCATTTGCGACCTTCACGGGACAGTTCTTCCACGGGGACTCAGTCCAGAAGGGTCAAATTCGCTGAGAACACGACCACCCTCTATTTTGAGAGGCAGGCTGCTTTTGACCGATTCCCACGGGATGGGAACGAATCCGCTCTTGGAATGCAAATGCAGCACTTTGCGGAGGAAAGTGTCCCTCTGTGTGCAGAGAAAGACACGAGGTACAGGTTACCAGCTCTGAACTCCAGCAGTCGCCGTTCCCTCCTCCTACCCTCTCTGGAGGAAATGGACACAGCCACTCGGCAGCAGCACATGGACTTAGGCCAGCAGCACGAAAGTGCTCGCCAGGCCATGCGGCACGGTGGCTGTAGCTGTGTAGGCAAGTGTGTGGAATCATCGTGTGACTGCTTACAGGCAGGCATCCACTGCCTGGGAGGTAGCAAGCCTTGTCGTTGCTCTAGGACAGAGTGTGCTAACCACGATGCTGATAAACAGTTAAGGAGGACTCGCAGGCTGGAACACTATTACAGCACCCAGCTTGATCTCATCTTGACTGACCTCTTTGGATCAGGCATCGAAGAGGAGGAGGAGTGATAGTGTGTTGGTATTGAGGCTTTGTACATAGTCTTAGTTTTTTTCTCTCTTCACTTTGTTCACAGATTTTGTATCGTCTTCCTTCATGGACTTTCTGATTTGTACATAGGCTTCGTTCTGATTTTATCTTCTACAATTTTTAAATGAAATAAAGGATAACATATGTAAATAAAACACACACAGGCCCACCCCCAGCACACGCATTGCCAACCGACTGTCAACACATGCAAATGCAAACCCTCTAAAACAATTTCCCACCCAACACACACATCTACCATCCAATACCCACTTACAACACGCATACTCACCCTCCAAACACACTCATACCCACCCTCTAACACACACACATAACAACCCTCCAACACATACCCACCCTCTAGCGAACACATACCCACCCACCCAACACACACATACCCACCCTCCAACACACATACTAAGCCACCAACACAAATACCCACCCTCCAACACACACACCAACCCTCCAACACACATACCAACCCTACAACACATACACACCAACCCTCCAACACATACCCACCCTCCAACACACATACCCACCATCCAACACACACACCAACCCTCCAACACACACATACCCACCCTCCAACACACACATACCAACCCTCCAACACGCATACCCACCCTCCAACATATGCCGAACCTCCAACACACATACCCACCCTCCAACACACATACCCACCCTCCAACATGCATACGCACCCTCAACACACACATACCCACCCTCCAACACACATACCAACCCTCCAACACACACATACCAACCCTCCAACACACCTGCCCACCCTCTAACACGCATAACCACCCTCCAACACACAGATACCCACCCTCCAACACACATACCCACCCTCCAACACACACATACCCACCCTCCAACACACATACCCACCCTCCAACACACATACCCACCCTCCAACACACACATATCAACCCTCCAACACACACATACCCACCCTCCAACACACATACCCACACTCCAACACACATACCCACCCTCCAACACACACATACCAACCCTCCAACACACACATACCCACCCTCCAACACACATACCCACCCTCCAACACACACATAACAACCCTCCAACACACACATACCCACCCTCCAACACACATACCCACACTCCAACACACATACCCACTCCCAACACACACATACCCACCATCCAACACACACATACCCACCCCCCCAACACACATATAGTAACCTAGAAACACACATGTATATCAACCCTCAAACACACAGACTCTCCTTCTCACCCAAACATTCCCACTGTCCAACACACACAAATACCTCTCCAAAGCACACATAGCTGGCCTACAGCACACACATACAAACCATCCAACACACACATATCCACCATCCAACACACATACTCACCTTCTGACATGAATACTTCTAAATGACTCATACGAACCTTACCCTACTCTTACACACACATACAAACCATCCAACACACACAAACCAATAAGATAAGAATAATTTTATTATCTCCAAGTGGAGAAATTTGGTCAGGTGCATTATCACAACATAGACAAGTAAACAACATGGGGACCATAACTGTAAAAGTCAACAACAGCTTTTACAAAGATACAAATGTAAAAAAAATATCACATACACCATTTCATACATAATCCACACACTGCAGGTAATAAGTAGTATTCTTAATGTAAAAACAGAAAGAATTAAGAAACATTATTTGAATATAATTATAAACATAGCCTACTATACTGCACATTGATTATAATAGACAGATAAGATAAGAATAAAGATAAATTGCAGAAAACCGCAACCAGATAATCAGCACACACCCGCACCCCCCACCCCACACATGCGGATTACTTGATTAAACAAGAGTAATAAACATAGGTTCTCAAATAAAAGCATTTCACAAAATTATTTGCTTTTAAAAACATTGCAATTGATTATTACACCGTAATTATTAACAGAAATATATTTAGAATATGGACGTTAGCATTAGACATATTCCATTGTACATTCATCCTGCATATTGCACATTATTCCTCCTACATATTGCACATTCATTATAACCAATTGTCACGTTTTTAAGCTCAGTAAACACACACACACACACACACACACACAGTTCTCAAGAATTTAAAAGGTGGATTGAACGTGGAATAAAAGTCTTCAGAGCTCTGGATTTCAACTTCGTTCTGTAGCGTCGTCCTGATGGCAATAGCTCATAATACTTTGCTAAAATATGGGTGTTGTCGGTTGCTATATGCCTGCTTTTTTTAACCACTCGATTTTCATACAGCTCTTGCATACTAGCTTGTTTCACTCCCACAATTTTACTGCATACACTCATGACATCGTTCAAAACAAGCTTACTCCTCACTCCCAAACTTCCATACCAGCACATAAATGCAACTGTGAGCACGGACTCGATACAACATCGATAATAACTTTGAAGAATATTTGAATTTATACCAACATTTCTAAGCTTCTGTAAACAAAAAATTCTAGATTGACATTTCTTATGAATGGAATCAACATTTCTGTCAAAAGTCAGCTTATTGTCTAAGATGGTCCCTAAATATCTATATTCATTGACCCTCTCCACTGTTTGACCATCAATAACAAGGTTAGCTACAGGCAAGGGGTCTTTCCGAAAATCTATTAACATTTATTTTGTTTTCAGTACGTTGAGATCCAGATAGTTTTTCTCACACCAAGAACAGAACTTTTTAATTTCACTGAAATAAATAGCATCAGAGTTGGACAGATCTTCAATTGCTGAATAATCAGAATATTTTATGACATGAGTTTCCTCCGTGCCTCTACAGTCATTTGTGTACAGTGTAAAAAGAACAGGGGACAGCACTGTACCTTGGGGTGCACCAGTAGAAGTAGATTTTAGAGAAGAGTGGGCAGAATGAAAGCGGACGGACTGAGCTCTATTGAGAAGAAAACTTACTATCCAAAGAGTAAGCTTCGGATCAACATCCATGCCTAGCAGTTTGAGGGCAAGGAGATGAGGTTGTATTGTGTTAAAAGCAGAAGAGAAGTCAACAAAAAGGATCCGAACAAAAGATCCCGTGTTATTCAAATGAAGGAAAGCATTATGAAGGAGAGTTAGGATAGCACCATCAGTACTTCTGTGTGCTTTATAAGCAAACTGAAGAGAGTCAAGCTGCTGTTCAGTGAAAGAAAGAAGATGGCGGAGAATAATTTTTTCAAAGCATTTCATCACTACTGAAGTCAGGGCAACAGGACGGTAATCATTTAGTGCGGCTGGGTTCTTTTTCTTGGGGATAGGACAGATTGTAGATTTTTTCCAGATGCTGGGGACAGAGCAGTCTTTCAGAGACCAGTTGAAAATTTTACAGAACACGTCACACAACTGGGAAGCACATGTTTTCAGTAATTTTCCACAGATATTGTCAGGGCCAATTGCCTTTGTGACATTCAGTTCTAAAAATAAAGATTCAACAACTTTTGCATCGATCTCAAAGTCTTCACCTGTGTTCCTATCTTTGATCTTTTCCTGCAGCTGTGAGATAACACTATCCAGTTCCCTTCCCAGATCATTCCTTTCAAAGTGACAGTAGAAATCATTCAGTTTGTTTGAAAAATCAAGCTGTTCATCCTTTTTCATTTCACAAGCTACTGTTTTCCTTTTCGTTTCTCCAGTGATAATTTTTAACCCATCCCATGCATCTGCCATTTTTCCTGTCTGAAACTGTTGCTCTACTTTTGATTTGAATTCCCTCTGTCCCCTGCGTAATTCACCTCTAAGCTTCTTTTGTATCAGTTTCCTATCCTTCTTGTTCCCTGACTGAAACGCTACCTTTTTCTCGTTTAAAATTGTTTTGAGAGACTTTGAGATCCATGGTTTGTTGTTGGGGAAAAGTTTAATTATTTTTGTCGGAATTATCATGTCTTCACAGAAACTGATATAAGATGTAACAACATCAGCTGCTTCATGAACATTCTCACATGGGTCAGTCAACACACTCCAATCAGTACAATCAAAACATCCTCTCAGTTCATCCACACTCTCTGACGTCCAAACTTTCACACTCTTTTTCACAATCGGCTCTGTCTGTATCTTTGTTCTGTAGGCTGGGATTAAATGAACAACATCATGATTAGATACACCCACTGGTGCAAGGGGAACAGATTTGTAGGCATTAGGAATGTTCCCATAACATAGATCGATTGTCTTGTCCAGTCGGGCCCGGCAGGTAACATATTGTTTAAAAGAAGGTAAGGCTTTCTTTAAATCACAGTGATTAAAATCTCCAACAATAAAACACGGGGCATCGGCAGAGATGAGTTGAAGGTCGCGAACAACACCTGCGATAGTCTGTCCTGCACGTGCAGCAGATGGCTGGGGCATACACAACAGTCAGAAAAATACGGCCAAACTCACGTGGCAGGTATCGAGGCCTCAGCGACACTGATATGCGTTCAAGTTCCTGTGTACACAGTTGCTTTTTCACACACACATTCGCACTATCATGCCACTTCTCGTTGTCATACAGGCACACGCCACCACCCATTTTCTTCCCCACTTTCTTGCAGTCTCTGTCCATTCTGTACGGAGTGTTAAAACCATCAATCGCAATACATTCATTCAACACTTTCTCAATAAACCAGGTTTCGGTAAAACAAAGCACACATGAGTTTCTAAAATCATTTAAAAATCAACAGTTTGCTCGTACTTGTGTCAAACACACACATACAAACCATCCAACACACACATATCCACCATCCAACACACATACTCACATTTTGGCATGATTCTAAATGACTCATACCAACCTTTCCCTACTCTTACACACACATACAAACCAATGTCCAACAACACAAACCAATGTCCAACAGGTATACAGACCATCCAACACACACAAACCAATGTCCAACAGGTATACAGACCATTCAACACACACAAACCAATGTCCAACAGGTATACAGACCATCCAACACACACAAACCAATGTCCAACAGGTATACAGACTATCCAACACACACAAACCAATGTCCAACAGGTATACAGACCATCCAAAACACACAAACCAATGTCCAACAGGTATACAGACCATCCAAAACACACAAACCAATGTCCAACAGGTATACAGACTATCCAACACACACAAACCAATGTCCAACACACACATACCAACCATTACACACCGTTTGTCATTGGGGTTGGTTGGTTGTCTTTTCCAAACACAAATCAAAGAGAACAAGAGAGGCAAGGCCGACAAGACTCACTTGTGACATGCACTTACTACAACAATTGAATCAAAACACACAAAAAATCAATTGCAAAACAAGTCATGTGCACCTCCCAAAACAGAAATATAGACCACACAAAGTTGTGTTGGATTTCACTTTTTTTTCTTTCTTTTTTTTGTTTGTTTGCAAAATTAAAGTCACAAAGGAAAAAAAAATCATTTCTAACTCACACTTGCTTTTGTTTAAATGAAAGAGGAAATGCACCTAAGTGTGACCAACATACACAGACACACGCAGACACACACAAGATAGGTAATAAAGTTAAGTTATATAAGCATAAGCTGTAACTGAACTTTTTGCTAAACTATTATGTAATGCATTATAAGCTTAATCATAGAGAAAACAATTAATACAATATGAAAAAAACTCAATATGGGTATTAACAATGTGCCTGTCTGCTTTATGATTACAATTAGTATTAGAAAAAAAATGACATTCACAACACATTTTCATCATATTACAGATTTCTGTGATAACCCTGATTCAGTAAGACCCAACACACACACACACACACACACACACACACACACACACACACACACACTTCATAATCTAGACCCTTTTTTAAAACACTCGTTTTCTGGTGTAAACCTCAAAGTCATACATACATCTATTTGAGAATGTGGCTGCATTACGTGCTCGCACATGAAAGTCAAAATTCAAATGGTAAATATAGTTCAGTTACATTTTATACATGTATTTATAATTCCAAATACATAAGAGGTAACTAAACAGTGAGCTTTTTACATGTATGAAAACAAAAACTGTTAATTACTGAATAATAAGTTTATAATTGTTGAGAAAACGTGTAATACTGTGCGAAAAAATAAATATAGATATTAACAATGTGAATGCCTATTTGTTTCAAATGATTGTTCAAACTCAGATTTACTTTTTGTTTAAGTGAAAAGGGATTCAACTTCATAAAAATTAGTTACATTCCATACACAAGATGGTTCAACCCCCCAGAATGGATCAGTCAGGCCAGGGTATGTTTCCCAGCAGTCTGAAATCAGTTATGTAAACTGCTATCAGTCATACTATATTATTGTTACAGAACCTGACATGCGCACACACACACACACACACACACAGAGATCAGACAGACATGGCTGATGTTTGACTGGGTTTGGGAAATGGATGTTCATGAAGGTATCAGAATTAAGACGAAGCAGACGTTAAATTGTTTAATGTCTGTGATGGTCTTATGGTCCTTCTATATCAGACATTCTATATTGCAGACATGACACAGAGATGTAACAGGCTTTCTATATTGCAGACAAACATGACACAGCCATGTAACAGATTTTCTATATTGCAGACAAACATGACACAGAGATGTAACAGACTTTCTGTATTCCAGACAAATATGACACAGAGTGTAACAGACTTTCTATATTGCAGACAAATATGACACAGAGATGTAACAGACTTTCTGTATTATAGACAAACATGACACAGAGATGTAACAGACTTTCTATATTGCAGACAAACATGACACAGAGATGTAACAGACTTTCTATATTGCAGACAAATATGACACAGAGATGTAACACTAACACTAACAGACTTTCTGTATTGCAGACAAATATGACACAGAGATGTAACAGACTTTCTATATTGCAGAGAAACATGACACAGAGATGTAACACTAACACTAACAGACTTTCTATGGAATGTAAGAAAAATCCGAAAGGTGTGCTGAAGTGAAAATTCCATCCTTCACCAAAGGCAGATGCCAGATACATACAAAAGAAACTGAACATACATGAAAACTCTGTGTGTGTTTGTGTGTGTGTGTATATGTGTGTGTGCGCACACACAATGCACTGATCTTTTTTTTCTCTTTTTTTGTTTGTTTTGGATCAGTATATACAGTACAAACACACACTTACAGTTCACACGAACAGAACGTGCGTGCGCGCGTGTACTTTTTTCCGTCTTAGTGAACATACGTAAAATCGAAGAAGAATAAAACACACTCTCACACACATACCACGCAAGCTCGCACGCACACGCACACATAGAAACACACTGACACAATCACTCAATTGAATGGTACTGGTCAAAGCCATTCATAAAGCTTTAGTTTATTGATGTATGGACATCTTTCCTCCAACCGTTTTATTCAGTGGTAGAAAAGTCCGGTCTTGACTGTGATCACTTTACGGAAGGAAAAAAGAAGATCGTCGAACCGAAAGTGCTGAAGAGTGTCAGAAAAGAAGGGAGAAAACTCTGACAGTCCTCGTGTTGTGACGTCATCACTCGTGTCACAGTATCATTAATCATATTTGATCAAAATAAATTATAAATGCGACGAGTAAAACTACTACTATTGCTACTATTTTTAAGTGTATATGTGTGACTGACCGGTTAACAGTATAGAATCACCTGCCCGACGACAAAAGGCAAAAACTTAAGAAACCGCATACCCGAAATGCAGTGCTTTGAGAGGGCGTCATTTCCGCTGTTGGGGCATCATTTCCGCTCGCCGCCATTTTCGCTCTGCTCGTTGTTGCTTGTAGACGCATGTTGCTGTTGCTCAGCTTTTGTCGCTGTCGTTGACTGTTGAATTGGTCACTGGCAACCAGTTTCCTTTGGTAGCTGTTTTATACTGCCATTTTGGTTGCTGTCACAGTCAGTTGTTTCCGTAGCTGCCTCAGACTGGTGATTTTCGCTTTGGTTGTGGTCGCAGTCTTTCCTCTTTGGGCCGTCTCATCTCTTTCGAGTTTCACAGTTGACTGAGTGCTTAATCTTTCAGCTTCAGTCTGGTTTCTTCTTCCTCGGGTTTAGCCGTTTGTATCAGCACTTTCTTGAGTCCGTTGCTGGTTTCAGACTCACACACACACACACACACACTTCATAATCTAGACCCTTTTTTAAAACACTCTTTTTCTGGTGTAAACCTCAAAGTCATACATACATCTGTTTGAGAATGTGGCTGCATTACGTGCTCGCACATGAAAGTCAAAATTCAAATGGTAAATATAGTTCAGTTACATTTTATACATGTATTTATAATTCCAAATACATAAGAGGTAACTGAACAGTGAGCTTTTTACATGTATGAAAACAAAAACTGTTAATTACTGAATTATAAGTTTATAATTGTTGAGAAAACGTGTAATACTGTGCGAAAAAATAAATATAGATATTAACAATGTGAATGCCTATTTGTTTCAAATGATTGTTCAAACTCAGATTTACTTTTTGTTTAAGTGAAAAGGGATTCAACTTCATAAAAATTAGTTGCATTCCATACACAAGATGGTTCAACCCCCCAGAATGGATCAGTCAGGCCAGGGTATGTTTCCCAGCAGTCTGAAATCAGTTATGTAAACTGCTATCAGTCATACTATATTATTGTTACAGAACCTGACATGCACACACACACACACACACACACACACACACACAGAGTGTTTTTTGTCAGTGTCGTTGCATGTGTGCATGTTACACACACACACACACACACACACACACACACACACACATATATATAAGAGTACAGTGTGAAAAAAGTCAATATGGGTATTAACAATCTGCCTGTCTGCTTTATGATTACAATTAGTATTAGAAAAAAATGGTATTCACAACACATTTTCATCATATTACAGATTTCTGTGATAACCCTGATTCATTAAGACCCCCCCCAAACCCCCACCCCCCCACACACACACACACATACACACACACACACACACACACACACACACACATATACATACATGTGTACACACACACACACACACACACACACACACACACACACACACACACCGACACCCCCACCCGCCACCCCTACATATATATATTTATTATATATATATCTAGATAGATAGATAGATATAGGGTGTGTGTGTGTGTGTGTGTGTGTAGCATATAAATTAGCACACTCTGATCTTATATAGCTTCCTTGAAACTGAAACAAAGCATGTGTGTACAATGTGTGGTGTATCTGTGTGTGAATAAGATTTAAAGATTCTTACCTCTTGCATGATCATTAACTAACTTTGAAATATCAGACCAGGTGGATTAAAGAAAAAGTGTAAAAAATCAAATTTGATGTCAAGACACCCACATTGTATACTTCAAAGTATAGACCCACATTATATACTTCAAAGTATAAACCCACACACACTTCAGAGAACAGACCCACATTCTATTCTTGAAAGTAGATACCCACATTGTATACTTGTAACTATAGACCCAAGTATATACCCACATTATAATTTATATACTTCAAACTATAGACCCAAGTATATACCCACATTATAATTTATATGCTTCAAACTATAGACCCAAGTATATACCCACATTATAATTTATATACTTCAAACTATAGACATAAGTATATACCCACATTATATACCTCAAACTATATACCGAAATCATACTCTTTTTTTTTAATAATACACTTCAGTGCATAGAATAGACCCGCATTATACAGAAAAGACTCACATAATACATTTAAAAGTATAGACCCACATTATATATTCAGAAGTATAGACCCAGATCATTTTTATACACTTCAAAGTACAGATGACATTATATGCAGTACAGATGACATTATACGCTTCAAGTGTAGACCCACATTATACACTTAAGTATAGAGCCATATGACATTATACACTTCAAAGTATAGACTCACATGATACACTTCAAAGTATAGATCCACATTATAGTATACGTTTCAAAGTACAGACCCACATAAAAGTGGAGTGATGGTCAAGAGGTAACGCGTCCGCCTAGGAAACGAGAGAATATGAGCGTGCTGGTTCAAATCACGGCTCAGCCACCGATATTTCCTCCCCCCGCACTAGACCTTGAGTGGTGGTCTGGACGCTAGTCATTCGGATGAGACGGACGATAAACCGAGGTCCCGTGTGCAGCGCACTTAGCGCACGTAAATGAACCCATGGCAACAAAAGGGTTGTTCCTCGCAAAATTCTGTAGAAAAATCCACTTCGATAGAAAAAAACAAATAAAACCACACACAGGAAAAAATATATATATAAAAAAAAATGGGGGAGGGTGGCACTGTAGTGTAGCGACGCGCTCTCCCTGGGGAGAGCAGCTCAAATTTCACACAGAGAAATCTGTTGTGACAAAAAGAAATGCAAATACAAATAGAAATATAGTATACGTTTCAAAGTATAGTACATTATAGTATACGTTTCAAAGTACAGACCCACAATATGGGGTAGGTATGCCTATTTGTGAATGATCCATTCGAATCGACCAGCTCAGTGTTTGTACTGTACAGGTAACAGGTTGTACGATCATCAGATGGAGTTCTGTTTTTTGAAGACTTTTCTCCGACTGGTTGCACCAGCAAAACCCTCCAACACACACATACCCACCCTCCAACATACATACCCACCCTAGAACACACACATACCTACCCTCCAACACACACATACCTACCCTCCAACACACACACACCCACCCTCCAACACACACATACCAACCCTCCAACACACACATACCCACCCTCCAACACACACACACCCACCCTCCAACACACACATACCCACCCTCCAACACACACATACCAAACCTCCAACACACACATACCCACCCTCCAACACACATACCCACACTCCAACACACATACCCACCATCCAACACACACATACCCACCCCCCGAACACACATAATTTTATAGTAACCTAGAAACACACACACACATGTATATCAACCCTCAAACACACAGACTCTCCTTCTCACCCAAACATTCCCACTGTCCAACACACACAAATACCTCTCCAAAGCACACATAGCTGGCCTACAGCACACACATACAAACCATCCAACACACACATATCCACCATCCAACACACATACTCACCTTCTGACATGAATACTTCTAGATGACTCATACGAACCTTACCCTACTCTTACACACACATACAAACCATCCAACACACACATATCCACCATATAACACACATACTCACCTTCTGACATGAATACTTCTAAATGACTCATACAAACCTTACCCTACTCTTACACACACATACAAACCATCCAACACACACAAACCAATAAGATAAGAATAATTTTATTATCTCCAAGTGGAGAAATTTGGTCAGGTGCATTATCACAACATAGACAAGTAAACAACATGGGGACCATAACTGTAAAAGTCAACAACAGCTTTTACAAAGATACAAATGTAAAAAAAATATCACATACACCGTTTCATACATACATCCACACACTGCAGGTAATAAGTAGTATTCTTAATGTAAAAACAGAAAGAATTAAGAAACATTATTTGAATATAATTATAAGCATAGCCTACTATACTGCACATTGATTATAATAGACAGATAAGATAAGAATAAAGATAAATTGCAGAAAACCGCAACCAGATAATCAGCACACACCCGCACCCCCCACCCCACACATGCGGATTACTTGATTAAACAAGAGTAATAAACATAGGTTCTCAAATAAAAGCATTTCACAAAATTATTTGCTTTTAAAAACATTGCAATTGATTATTACACCGTAATTATTAACAGAAATATATTTAGAATATGGACGTTAGCATTAGACATATTCCATTGTACATTCATCCTGCATATTGCACATTATTCCTCCTACATATTGCACATTCATTATAACCAATTGTCACGTTTTTAAGCTCAGTAAACACACACACACACACACACACACACACACAGTTCTCAAGAATTTAAAAGGTGGATTGAACGTGGAATAAAAGTCTTCAGAGCTCTGGATTTCAACTTCGTTCTGTAGCGTCGTCCTGATGGCAATAGCTCATAATACTTTGCTAAAATATGGGTGTTGTCGTTTGCTATATGCCTGCTTTTTTTAACCACTCGACTTTCATACAGCTCTTGCATACTAGCTTGTTTCACTCCCACAATTTTACTGCATACACTCATGACATCGTTCAAAACAAGCTTACTCCTCACTCCCAAACTTCCATACCAGCACATAAATGAAACTGTGAGCACGGACTCGATACAACATCGATAATAACTTTGAAGAATATTTGAATTTATACCAACATTTCTAAGCTTCTGTAAACAAAAAATTCTAGATTGACATTTCTTATGAATGGAATCAACATTTCTGTCAAAAGTCAGCTTATTGTCTAAGATGGTCCCTAAATATCTATATTCATTGACCCTCTCCACTGTTTGACCATCAATAACAAGGTTAGCTACAGGCAAGGGGTCTTTCCGAAAATCTATTAACATTTATTTTGTTTTCAGTACGTTGAGATCCAGATAGTTTTTCTCACACCAAGAACAGAACTTTTTAATTTCACTGAAATAAATAGCATCAGAGTTGGACAGATCTTCAATTGCTGAATCATCAGAATATTTTATGACATGAGTTTCCTCCGTGCCTCTACAGTCATTTGTGTACAGTGTAAAAAGAACAGGGGACAGCACTGTACCTTGGGGTGCACCAGTAGAAGTAGATTTTAGAGAAGAGTGGGCAGAATGAAAGCGGACGGACTGAGCTCTATTGAGAAGAAAACTTACTATCCAAAGAGTAAGCTTCGGATCAACATCCATGCCTAGCAGTTTGAGGGCAAGGAGATGAGGTTGTATTGTGTTAAAAGCAGAAGAGAAGTCAACAAAAAGGATCCGAACAAAAGACCCCGTGTTATTCAAATGAAGGAAAGCATTATGAAGGAGAGTTAGGATAGCACCATCAGTACTTCTGGGTGCTTTATAAGCAAACTGAAGAGAGTCAAGCTGCTGTTCAGTGAAAGAAAGAAGATGGCGGAGAATAATTTTTTCAAAGCATTTCATCACTACTGAAGTCAGGGCAACAGGACGGTAATCATTTAGTGCGGCTGGGTTCTTTTTCTTGGGGATAGGACAGATTGTAGATTTTTTCCAGATGCTGCGGACAGAGCAGTCTTTCAGAGACCAGTTGAAAATTTTACAGAACACGTCACACAACTGGGAAGCACATGTTTTCAGTAATTTTCCGCAGATATTGTCGGGGCCAATTGCCTTTGTGACATTCAGTTCTAAAAATAAAGATTCAACAACTTTTGCATCGATCTCAAAGTCTTCACCTGTGTTCCTATCTTTGATCTTTTCCTGCAGCTGTGAGATAACACTATCCAGTTCCCTTCCCAGATCATTCCTTTCAAAGTGACAGTAGAAATCATTCAGTTTGTTTGAAAAATCAAGCTGTTCATCCTTTTTCATTTCACAAGCTACTGTTTTCCTTTTCGTTTCTCCAGTGATAATTTTTAACCCATCCCATGCATCTGCCATTTTTCCTGTCTGAAACTGTTGCTCTACTTTTGATTTGAATTCCCTCTGTCCCCTGCGTAATTCGCCTCTAAGCTTCTTTTGTATCAGTTTCCTATCCTTCTTGTTCCCTGACTGAAACGCTACCTTTTTCTCGTTTAAAATTGTTTTGAGAGACTTTGAGATCCATGGTTTGTTGTTGGGGAAAAGTTTAATTATTTTTGTCGGAATTATCATGTCTTCACAGAAACTGATATAAGATGTAACAACATCAGCTGCTTCATGAACATTCTCACATGGGTCAGTCAACACACTCCAGTCAGTACAATCAAAACATCCTCTCAGTTCATCCACACTCTCTGACGTCCAAACTTTCACACTCTTTTTCACAATCGGCTCTGTCTGTATCTTTGTTCTGTAGGCTGGGATTAAATGAACAACATCATGATTAGATACACCCACTGGTGCAAGGGGAACAGATTTGTAGGCATTAGGAATGTTCCCATAACATAGATCGATTGTCTTGTCCAGTCGGGTCCGGCAGGTAACATATTGTTTTAAAGAAGGTAAGGCTTTCTTTAAATCACAGTGATTAAAATCTCCAACAATAAAACACGGGGCATCGGCAGAGATGAGTTGAAGGTCGCGAACAACACCTGCGATAGTCTGTCCTGCACGTGCAGCAGATGGCTGGGGCATACACAACAGTCAGAAAAATACGGCCAAACTCACGTGGCAGGTATCGAGGCCTCAGCGACACTGATATGCGTTCAAGTTCCTGTGTACACAGTTGCTTTTTCACACACACATTCGCACTATCATGCCACTTCTCGTTGTCATACAGGCACACGCCACCACCCATTTTCTTCCCCACTTTCTTGCAGTCTCTGTCCATTCTGTACGGAGTGTTAAAACCATCAATCGCAATACATTCATTCAACACTTTCTCACTAAACCAGGTTTCGGTAAAACAAAGCACACATGAGTTTCTAAAATCATTTAAAAATCAACAGTTTGCTCGTACTTGTGTCAAACACACACATACAAACCATCCAACACACACATATCCACCATCCAACACACATACTCACATTTTGGCATGAATACTTCTAAATGACTCATACCAACCTTTCCCTACTCTTACACACACATACAAACCAATGTCCAACAACACAAACCAATGTCCAACAGGTATACAGACCATCCAACACACACAAACCAATGTCCAACAGGTATACAGACCATCCAACACACACAAACCAATGTCCAACAGGTATACAGACCATCCAACACACACAAACCAATGTCCAACAGGTATACAGACCATCCAAAACACACAAACCAATGTCCAACAGGTATACAGACTATCCAACACACACAAACCAATGTCCAACAGGTATACAGACTATCCAACACACACAAACCAATGTCCAACACACACATACCAACCATTACACACCGTTTGTCATTGGGGTTGGTTGGTTGTCTTTTCCAAACACAAATCAAAGAGAACAAGAGAGGCAAGGCCGACAAGACTCACTTGTGACATGCACTTACTACAACAATTGAATCAAAACACACAAAAAATCAATTGCAAAACAAGTCATGTGCACCTCCCAAAACAGAAATATAGACCACACAAAGTTGTGTTGGATTTCACTTTTTTTTCTTTCTTTTTTTTTTTTCTTTCTTTTTTTTTTTTCAAAATTAAAGTCACAAAGGAAAAAAATCATTTCTAACTCACACTTGCTTTTGTTTAAATGAAAGAGGAAATGCACCTAAGTGTGACCAACATACACAGACACACGCAGACACACACAAGATAGGTAATAAAGTTAAGTTATATAAGCATAAGCTGTAACTGAACTTTTTGCTAAACTATTAGGTAATGCATTATAAGCTTAATCATAGAGAAAACAATTAATACAATATGAAAAAACTCAATATGGGTATTAACAATGTGCCTGTCTGCTTTATGATTACAATTAGTATTAGAAAAAAATGACATTCACAACACATTTTCATCATATTACAGATTTCTGTGATAACCCTGATTCAGTAAGACCCAACACACACACACACACACACACACACACACACACTTCATAATCTAGACCCTTTTTTAAAACACTCTTTTTCTGGTGTAAACCTCAAAGTCATACATACATCTGTTTGAGAATGTGGCTGCATTACGTGCTCGCACATGAAAGTCAAAATTCAAATGGTAAATATAGTTCAGTTACATTTTATACATGTATTTATAATTCCAAATACATAAGAGGTAACTGAACAGTGAGCTTTTTACATGTATGAAAACAAAAACTGTTAATTACTGAATTATAAGTTTATAATTGTTGAGAAAACGTGTAATACTGTGCGAAAAAATAAATATAGATATTAACAATGTGAATGCCTATTTGTTTCAAATGATTGTTCAAACTCAGATTTACTTTTTGTTTAAGTGAAAAGGGATTCAACTTCATAAAAATTAGTTACATTCCATACACAAGATGGTTCAACCCCCTAGAATGGATCAGTCAGGCCAGGGTATGTTTCCCAGCAGTCTGAAATCAGTTATGTAAACTGCTATCAGTCATACTATATTATTGTTACAGAACCTGACATGCGCACACACACACACACACACACACACACACACACACACACACAGAGTGTTTTTTGTCAGTGTCGTTGCATGTGTGCATGTTACACACACACACACACACACACACACACACACACACATATATATATATATATATATATATAAGAATACAGTGTGAAAAAAGTCAATATGGGTATTAACAATCTGCCTGTCTGCTTTATGATTACAATTAGTATTAGAAAAAAATGGTATTCACAACACATTTTCATCATATTACAGATTTCTGTGATAACCCTGATTCATTAAGACCCCCCCCAAACCCCCACCCCCCCACACACAGACACACACACACACATACACACACACACACACACACACACACAAACACACACATATACATACATGTGTACACACACACACACACACACACACATATACATACATGTGTACACACACACACACACACACACACACACACACACACCGACACCCCCACCCGCCACCCCTACATATATATATTTAATATATATATATCTAGATAGATAGATAGATATAGGGTGTGTGTGTGTGTGTGTGTGTGTGTGTGTGTGTAGCATATAAATTAGCACACTCTGATCTTATATAGCTTCCTTGAAACTGAAACAAAGCATGTGTGTACAATGGGGAAAAGGTTTTATCGTGTTGAATAAGATTTAAAGATTCTTACCTCTTGCATGATCATTAACTAACTTTGAAATATCAGACCAGGTGGATTAAAGAAAAAGTGTAAAAAATCAAATTTGATGTCAAGACACCCACATTGTATACTTCAAAGTATAGACCCACATTATATACTTCAAAGTATAAACCCACACACACTTCAGAGAACAGACCCACATTCTATTCTTGAAAGTAGATACCCACATTGTATACTTGTAACTATAGACCCAAGTATATACCCACATTATAATTTATATACTTCAAACTATAGACCCAAGTATATACCCACATTATAATTTATATGCTTCAAACTATAGACCCAAGTATATACCCACATTATAATTTATATACTTCAAACTATAGACATAAGTATATACCCACATTATATACTTCAAACTATATACCCAAATCATACTCTTTTTTTTATAATACACTTCAGTGCATAGAATAGACCCGCATTATACAGAAAAGACTCACATAATACATTTAAAAGTATAGACCCACATTATATATTCAGAAGTATAGACCCAGATCATTTTTATACACTTCAAAGTACAGATGACATTATATGCAGTACAGATGACATTATACGCTTCAAGTGTAGACCCACATTATACACTTAAGTATAGAGCCATATGACATTATACACTTCAAAGTATAGACTCACATGATACACTTCAAAGTATAGATCCACATTATAGTATACGTTTCAAAGTGCAGACCCACATAAAAGTTGAGTGATGGTCAAGAGGTAACGCGTCCGCCTAGGAAGCGAGAGAATATGAGCGTGCTGGTTCAAATCACGGCTCAACCACCGATATTTCCTCCCCCCGCACTAGACCTTGAGTGGTGGTCTGGACGCTAGTCATTCGGATGAGACGGACGATAAACCGAGGTCCCGTGTGCAGCGCACTTAGCGCACGTAAATGAACCAATGGCAACAAAAGGGTTATTCCTCGCAAAATTCTGTAGAAAAATCCACTTCGATAGAAAAAACAAATAAAACCGCACACAGGAAAAAATATATATATAAAAAAAAGGGGGGGTGGCACTGTAGTGTAGCGACGCGCTCTCCCTGGGGAGAGCAGCTCAAATTTCACACAGAGAAATCTGTTGTGACAAAAAGAAATACAAATACAAATAGAAATATAGTATACGTTTCAAAGTATAGTACATTATAGTATACGTTTCAAAGTACAGACCCACAATATGGGGTAGGTATGCCTATTTGTGAATGATCCATTCGAATCGACCAGCTCAGTGTTTGTACTGTACAGGTAACAGGTTGTACGATCATCAGATGGAGTTCTGTTTTTTGAAGACTTTTCTCCGACTGGTTGCACCAGCAAAACCCTCCAACACACACATACCCACCCTCCAACATACATACCCACCCTAGAACACACACATACCTACCCTCCAACACACACATACCTACCCTCCAACACACACACACCCACCCTCCAACACACATACCAACCCTCCAACACACACATACCCACCCTCCAACACACACACACCCACCCTCCAACACACACATACCCACCCTCCAACACACACATACCAACCCTCCAACACACACATACCCACCCCCCGAACACACATAATTTTATAGTAACCTAGAAACACACACACACATGTATATCAACCCTCAAACACACAGACTCTCCTTCTCACCCAAACATTCCCACTGTCCAACACACACAAATACCTCTCCAAAGCACACATAGCTGGCCTACAGCACACACATACAAACCATCCAACACACACATATCCACCATCCAACACACATACTCACCTTCTGACATGAATACTTCTAGATGACTCATACGAACCTTACCCTACTCTTACACACACATACAAACCATCCAACACACACATATCCACCATATAACACACATACTCACCTTCTGACATGAATACTTCTAAATGACTCATACAAACCTTACCCTACTCTTACACACACATACAAACCATCCAACACACACAAACCAATAAGATAAGAATAATTTTATTATCTCCAAGTGGAGAAATTTGGTCAGGTGCATTATCACAACATAGACAAGTAAACAACATGGGGACCATAACTGTAAAAGTCAACAACAGCTTTTACAAAGATACAAATGTAAAAAAAATATCACATACACCATTTCATACATACATCCACACACTGCAGGTAATAAGTAGTATTCTTACTGTAAAAACAGAAAGAATTAAGAAACATTATTTGAATATAATTATAAGCATAGCCTACTATACTGCACATTGATTATAATAGACAGATAAGATAAGAATAAAGATAAATTGCAGAAAACCGCAACCAGATAATCAGCACACACCGGCACCCCCCACCCCACACATGCGGATTACTTGATTAAACAAGAGTAATAAACATAGGTTCTCAAATAAAAGCATTTCACAAAATTATTTGCTTTTAAAAACATTGCAATTGATTATTACACCGTAATTATTAACAGAAATATATTTAGAATATGGACGTTAGCATTAGACATATTCCATTGTACATTCATCCTGCATATTGCACATTATTCCTCCTACATATTGCACATTCATTATAACCAATTGTCACGTTTTTAAGCTCAGTAAACACACACACACACACACACACACACACACACACACACACACACAGTTCTCAAGAATTTAAAAGGTGGATTGAACGTGGAATAAAAGTCTTCAGAGCTCTGGATTTCAACTTAGTTCTGTAGCGTCGTCCTGATGGCAATAGCTCATAATACTTTGCTAAAATATGGGTGTTGTCGGTTGCTATATGCCTGCTTTTTTTAACCACTCGACTTTCATACAGCTCTTGCATACTAGCTTGTTTCACTCCCACAATTTTACTGCATACACTCATGACATCGTTCAAAACAAGCTTACTCCTCACTCCCAAACTTCCATACCAGCACATAAATGAAACTGTGAGCACGGACTCGATACAACATCGATAATAACTTTGAAGAATATTTGAATTTATACCAACATTTCTAAGCTTCTGTAAACAAAAAATTCTAGATTGACATTTCTTATGAATGGAATCAACATTTCTGTCAAAAGTCAGCTTATTGTCTAAGATGGTCCCTAAATATCTATATTCATTGACCCTCTCCACTGTTTGACCATCAATAACAAGGTTAGCTACAGGCAAGGGGTCTTTCCGAAAATCTATTAACATTTATTTTGTTTTCAATACGTTGAGATCCAGATAGTTTTTCTCACACCAAGAACAGAACTTTTTAATTTCACTGAAATAAATAGCATCAGAGTTGGACAGATCTTCAATTGCTGAATCATCAGAATATTTTATGACATGAGTTTCCTCCGTGCCTCTACAGTCATTTGTGTACAGTGTAAAAAGAACAGGGGACAGCACTGTACCTTGGGGTGCACCAGTAGAAGTAGATTTTAGAGAAGAGTGGGCAGAATGAAAGCGGACGGACTGAGCTCTATTGAGAAGAAAACTTACTATCCAAAGAGTAAGCTTCGGATCAACATCCATGCCTAGCAGTTTGAGGGCAAGGAGATGAGGTTGTATTGTGTTAAAAGCAGAAAAGAAGTCAACAAAAAGGATCCGAACAAAAGATCCCGTGTTATTCAAATGAAGGAAAGCATTATGAAGGAGAGTTAGGATAGCACCATCAGTACTTCTGTGTGCTTTATAAGCAAACTGAAGAGAGTCAAGCTGCTGTTCAGTGAAAGAAAGAAGATGGCGGAGAATAATTTTTTCAAAGCATTTCATCACTACTGAAGTCAGGGCAACAGGACGGTAATCATTTAGTGCGGCTGGGTTCTTTTTCTTGGGGATAGGACAGATTGTAGATTTTTTCCAGATGCTGGGGACAGAGCAGTCTTTCAGAGACCAGTTGAAAATTTTACAGAACACGTCACACAACTGGGAAGCACATGTTTTCAGTAATTTTCCGCAGATATTGTCGGGGCCAATTGCCTTTGTGACATTCAGTTCTAAAAATAAAGATTCAATAACTTTTGCATCGATCTCAAAGTCTTCACCTGTGTTCCTATCTTTGATCTTTTCCTGCAGCTGTGAGATAACACTATCCAGTTCCCTTCCCAGATCATTCCTTTCAAAGTGACAGTAGAAATCATTCAGATTGTTTGAAAAATCAAGCTGTTTATCCTTTTTCATTTCACAAGCTACTGTTTTCCTTTTCGTTTCTCCAGTGATAATTTTTAACCCATCCCATGCATCTGCCATTTTTCCTGTCTGAAACTGTTGCTCTACTTTTGATTTGAATTCCCTCTGTCCCCTGCGTAATTCACCTCTAAGCTTCTTTTGTATCAGTTTCCTATCCTTCTTGTTCCCTGACTGAAACGCTACCTTTTTCTCGTTTAAAATTGTTTTGAGAGACTTTGAGATCCATGGTTTGTTGTTGGGGAAAAGTTTAATTATTTTTGTCGGAATTATCATGTCTTCACAGAAACTGATATAAGATGTAACAACATCAGCTGCTTCATGAACATTCTCACATGGGTCAGTCAACACACTCCAGTCAGTACAATCAAAACATCCTCTCAGTTCATCCACACTCTCTGACGTCCAAACGGCAGAGATGAGTTGAAGGTCGCGAACAACACCTGCGATAGTCTGTCCTGCACGTGCAGCAGATGGCTGGGGCGTACACAACAGTCAGAAAAATACGGCCAAACTCAAAGTGGCAGGTATCGAGGCCTCAGCGACACTGATATGCGTTCAAGTTCCTGTGTACACAGTTGCTTTTTCACACACACATTCGCACTATCATGCCACTTCTCGTTGTCATACAGGCACACGCCACCACCCATTTTCTTCCCCACTTTCTTGCAGTCTCTGTCCATTCTGTACGGAGTGTTAAAACCATCAATCGCAATACATTCATTCAACACTTTCTCACTAAACCAGGTTTCGGTAAAACAAAGCACACATGAGTTTCTAAAATCATTTAAAAATCAACAGTTTGCTCGTACTTGTGTCAAACACACACATACAAACCATCCAACACACACATATCCACCATCCAACACACATACTCACATTTTGGCATGAATACTTCTAAATGACTCATACCAACCTTTCCCTACTCTTACACACACATACAAACCAATGTCCAACAACACAAACCAATGTCCAACAGGTATACAGACCATCCAACACACACAAACCAATGTCCAACAGGTATACAGACCATCCAACACACACAAACCAATGTCCAACAGGTATACAGACTATCCAACACACACAAACCAATGTCCAACAGGTATACAGACTATCCAAAACACACAAACCAATGTCCAACAGGTATACAGACTATCCAACACACACAAACCAATGTCCAACACACACATACCAACCATTACACACCGTTTGTCATTGGGGTTGGTTGGTTGTCTTTTCCAAACACAAATCAAAGAGAACAAGAGAGGCAAGGCCGACAAGACTCACTTGTGACATGCACTTACTACAACAATTGAATCAAAACACACAAAAAATCAATTGCAAAACAAGTCATGTGCACCTCCCAAAACAGAAATATAGACCACACAAAGTTGTGTTGGATTTCACTTTTTTTTTCTTTCTTTTTTTTCTTCTTTTTTTTCTTTTCTTTTTTGTTGTTGTTGCAAAATTAAAGTCACAAAGGAAAAAAATCATTTCTAACTCACACTTGCTTTTGTTTAAATGAGAGAGGAAATGCACCTAAGTGTGACCAACATACACAGACACACGCAGACACACACAAGATAGGTAATAAAGTTGTTATATAAGCATAAGCTGTAACTGAACTTTTTGCTAAACTATTATGTAATGCATTATAAGCTTAATCATAGAGAAAACAATTAATACAATATGAAAAAACTCGATATGGGTATTAACAATGTGCCTGTCTGCTTTATGATTACAATTAGTATTAGAAAAAAATGACATTCACAACACATTTTCATCATATTACAGATTTCTGTGATAACCCTGATTCAGTAAGACCCAACACACACACACACACACACACACACACACACACACACACACACACACTTCATAATCTAGACCCTTTTTTAAAACACTCGTTTTCTGGTGTAAACCTCAAAGTCATACATACATCTATTTGAGAATGTGGCTGCATTACGTGCTCGCACATGAAAGTCAAAATTCAAATGGTAAATATAGTTCAGTTACATTTTATACATGTATTTATAATTCCAAATACATAAGAGGTAACTAAACAGTGAGCTTTTTACATGTATGAAAACAAAAACTGTTAATTACTGAATAATAAGTTTATAATTGTTGAGAAAACGTGTAATACTGTGCGAAAAAATAAATATAGATATTAACAATGTGAATGCCTATTTGTTTCAAATGATTGTTCAAACTCAGATTTACTTTTTGTTTAAGTGAAAAGGGATTCAACTTCATAAAAATTAGTTACATTCCATACACAAGATGGTTCAACCCCCCAGAATGGATCAGTCAGGCCAGGGTATGTTTCCCAGCAGTCTGAAATCAGTTATGTAAACTGCTATCAGTCATACTATATTATTGTTACAGAACCTGACATGCACACACACACACACACACACACACACACACACACACACACACACACACAGAGAGATCAGACAGACATGGCTGATGTTTGACTGGGTTTGGGAAATGGATGTTCATGAAGGTATCAGAATTAAGACGAAGCAGACGTTAAATTGTTTAATGTCTGTGATGGTCTTATGGTCCTTCTATATCAGACATTCTATATTGCAGACATGACACAGAGATGTAACAGGCTTTCTATATTGCAGACAAACATGACACAGCCATGTAACAGATTTTCTATATTGCAGACAAACATGACACAGAGATGTAACAGACTTTCTGTATTCCAGACAAATATGACACAGAGATGTAACAGACTTTCTATATTGCAGACAAATATGACACAGAGATGTAACAGACTTTCTGTATTATAGACAAACATGACACAGAGATGTAACAGACTTTCTATATTGCAGACAAACATGACACAGAGATGTAACAGACTTTCTATATTGCAGACAAATATGACACAGAGATGTAACACTAACACTAACAGACTTTCTGTATTGCAGACAAATATGACACAGAGATGTAACAGACTTTCTATATTGCAGACAAACATGACACAGAGATGTAACACTAACACTAACAGACTTTCTATGGAATGTAAGAAAAATCCGAAAGGTGTGCTGAAGTGAAAATTCCATCCTTCACCAAAGGCAGATGCCAGATACATACAAAAGAAACTGAACATACATGAAAACTCTGTGTGTGTTTGTGTGTGTGTGTATGTGTGTGTGTGCGCACACACAATGCACTGATCTTTTTTTCTTTTTCTTTTTTTTATCAGTGTATACAGTACAAACACACACTTACAGTTCACACGAACAGAACGTGCGTGCGCGCGTGTACTTTTTTCCGTCTTAGTGAACATACGTAAAATCGAAGAAGAATAAAACACACTCTCACACACATACCACGCGAGCTCGCACGCACACATAGAAACACACTGACACAATCACTCAATTGAATGGCACTGGTCAAAGCCATTCATAAAGCTTTAGTTTATTGATGTATGGACATCTTTCCTCCAACCGTTTTATTCAGTGGTAGAATAGTCCGGTCTTGACTGTGATCACTTTACGGAAGGAAAAAAGAAGATCGTCGAACCGAAAGTGCTGAAGAGTGTCAGAAAAGAAGGGAGAAAACTCTGACAGTCCTCGTGTTGTGACGTCATCACTCGTGTCACAGTATGATTAATCATATTTGATCAAAATAAATTATAAATGCGACGAGTAAAACTACTACTGTTGCTACTACTTTTAAGTGTATATGTGTGACTGACCGGTTAACAGTATAGAATCACCTGCCCGACGACAAAAGGCAAAAACTTGAGAAACCGCATACCCGAAATGCAGTGCTTTGAGAGGGCGTCATTTCCGCTGTTGGGGCATCATTTCCGCTCGCCGCCATTTTCGCTCTGCTCGTTGTTGCTTGTAGACGCATGTCGCTGTTGCTCAGCTTTTGTCGCTGTCGTTGACTGTTGAATTGGCCACTGGCAACCAGTTTCCTTTGGTAGCTGTTTTATACTGCCATTTTGGTTGCTGTCACAGTCAGTTGTTTCCGTAGCTGCCTCAGACTGGTGATTTTCGCTTTGGTTGTGGTCGCAGTCTTTCCTCTTTGGGCCGTCTCATCTCTTTCGAGTTTCACAGTTGATTGAGTGCTTAATCTTTCAGCTTCAGTCTGGTTTCTTCTTCCTCGGGTTTAGCCGTTTGTATCAGCACTTTCTTGAGTCCGTTGCTGGTTTCAGACTCTGTCTTCTGTCAGTTGCTTTTCACGTTACTGGAATGGAGAGAAACGCGCGCCGTGCCGTTTCAAAGTCCTGTATTCGAGCTCGGAGGTCAGTTCCGCATTTGCGACCTTCACGGGACAGTTCTTCCACGGGGACTCAGTCCAGAATGGTCAAATTCGCTGAGAACACGACCACCATCTATTTTGAGAGGCAGGCTGCTTTTGACCGATTCCCACGGGATGGGAACGAATCCGCTCTTGGAATGCAAATGCAGCACTTTGCGGAGGAAAGTGTCCCTCTGTGTGCAGAGAAAGACACGAGGTACAGGTTACCAGCTCTGAACTCCAGCAGTCGCCGTTCCCTCCTCCTACCCTCTCTGGAGGAAATGGACACAGCCACTCGGCAGCAGGACATGGACTTAGGCCAGCAGCACGAAACTGCTCGCCAGGCCATGCGGCACGGTGGCTGTAGCTGTGTAGGCAAGTGTGTGGAATCATCGTGTGACTGCTTACAGGCAGGCATCCACTGCCTGGGAGGTAGCAAGCCTTGTCGTTGCTCTAGGACAGAGTGTGCTAACCACGATGCTGATAAACAGTTAAAGAGGACTCGCAGGCTGGAACACTATTACAGCACCCAGCTTGATCTCATCTTGACTGACCTCTTTGGATCAGGCATCGAAGAGGAGGAGGAATGATTGTGTGTTGGTATTGAGGCTGTGTACATAGTCTTAGTTTTTTTCTCTCTTCACTTTGTTCACAGATTTTGTATCGTCTTCCTTCATGGACTTTCTGATTTGTACATAGGCTTCGTTCTGATTTTATCTTCTACAATTTTTAAATGAAATAAAGGATAACATATGTAAATAAACAAAACACACACAGGCCCACCCCCAGCACACGCATTGCCAACCGACTGTCAACACATGCAAATGCAAACCCTCTAAAACAATTTCCCACCCAACACACACATCTACCATCCAATACCCACTTACAACACGCATACTCACCCTCCAAACACACTCATACCCACCCTCTAACACACACACACACCCTCTAACACATATCAACCCTCCATCACACACATAACCACCCTCACCCACCCTCCAACACACATACCAACCCTCTAACACACACATACCCACCCCCCAACACACACACACCTACCCTCCAACACAGATATCCCCAACCAACAGAAACCAACCCTCCAACACACAAATACCCACCCTCCAACACACACACACCAACCCTCCAACACATACCAACCCTCCAATACACTCATACCCACCCTCCACCCTCCAACACACACACATACCCACCCTCCAACACACATACCCACCCTCCACCCTCCAACACACATACCAACCCTTCAACACAGATACCCACCCTCCAACACACACACACCAACCCTCCAACACACATACCCACCCTCCAACACACATACCAACCCTCCAACACACATACCCACTCTCCAACACACATACCCACCCTCCAACACACACATACGCACCCTCTAACACACATACCCACCCTCCAACACACACATACCCACCCCCCTGAAAAAGAAAATTGAATATACCATAAATAAAAGAAATGGACGTTTCTACGGCTTTTTTGTTGATTTTAATAAGGCATTTGACAATATATGGCATGATGCACTTCTTTTGAAAATGAACAAAGTTGGGATAAATGGAAAATGTTTCGACATTATAACAGATATATGTACCAAAATTCAACTGCATGTGGTAAATCAAATGATGGGTTTACAGATTCTATTGTAGTTAAGGGAAATGTTATTAGCCCCATGCTATTCAATATTTTCTTTGGTGTCATATACTGTACCATGTCAAACTGATGCAAACCAGGCCTATTGGTTTGCTCTGCTTGGCCAAATTTCGCGCGGCTAACAGTGAAAAGACGGGCCCACCCGCTCTCAGCCAATCAAACGCCTCTAAAAACTATAAGCGCTTAATCATTCCTTTGGCCAAGGCTCTCCACGCCATCTTGTCAGGTTTACGCTCTGTCTCGTCTTACGCTTTTTTCGGCTGTTTAGCGTATCCTTTTGGCCTTATTTTGTTGCATGCGGCTTGTGTTTATTGTATTCTTACATTCTGTGTACTCGATTCGACTCGGCACCCTCGATTCGTTCGATTTTTTCTGCCTCTAAGTCAATCCTGTCTTTCCTTTCTCTGTTGGGGGTCGGATTTTCGCTGGGTGCCTAAGCGCGGGTTCCATGCCTCGTGTGCCATACCACGAAGGCAAGGGATCATGATGCTGGGATTGAGACTCGGTAAGAGACTCTCCCAGGCCCGGAGCTCATGATTCCTCCCGATACGGACTGCGGCGATGCGTCGTTAGACGCTGATCGCGGAGGCGACTTTCGTACCAGTAAAACGGTCATGAAGGGGACCGGGGGGAAAGAGGTACGAGCGTCGCCTCCCGAGGTGTCCCAGCGCGAGGCAGGGAGAAGGGTGAATGGCAAGTCATCTCCGTGCTGTGGGGACTCGCAGCTAGGCGCGGACTCCCAAGGGGAGGCCGCGCCCGGCCATTACCCGGGTCCCCACTCGGAGACAGCCCTCACGTGCCCCATTGTTGTTCCCCCTCCTCCCTCCTCTGTCGACCCCCACCTCCTTTTGGGGGGGGAGAAAAATTTGGTTCCGGGGGGGGATCTCTACTTTGCCCACCTCGGGCCAAGCCACCCCAGTCTCCCCACGGGAGGGGATTCGGGGCGCGTGGCAACCTGCTCTGCAGGTCTTCCCGCTATCCGGCCGGTCTCCCCTGCTGGGGGAGGCCCGTGCGTGTCAGGCGGTTCCGGGCAGTCAGCCCGCTCGTCTTCGGGCGGGACTGACACCCAAGTCGGACCTGACCTCCCTCCGACTTGGCCAAGTTGTTCCCTTCATGGAGGTCAACGCACCAGTGACCCTTGGGGTTCGGGTCACAGTATGGCTGGTGCCCACGGGTAGTTACCCCCATTCTACCCGTACTGGGGCGCACCTAGGGTGCACACTGGGTTGCCGGGAGCACAAAGGGCCAGCCCCTTGTCCGCTCCCCACCAGACCCAACCCAGCACATCTCACAGGGTGACACACACAGCCCCGACAAGTGGGATCGACTTCTTGTCGGTCAGGTCGAGCTCCTCGACCAATATTGCCACTCTGTCCACAAATCAGGCCTCTGTCAACCCACAGGCGACCTCCACGGTCACAACGGCCTCCTTGTCAGGACCGACGGCTGCCCAGGGGCCCTACTCGGCCCGGCGGAGCCGGCAGTCCCCACCTGCCCAGCCCTCGGTCCTACAGTGAGATGAGTGGGTGTTTGTCCCCACACAGCACTCGTGGGTCACTCTTGCATCCAGGGACGCCCTCTCTGAAAAGGTGTGGCACCCACCATCCCAAGCATGGTTGGACCTACGGTCCACACGCTCCCCACCCGCTTCAGGTGTCAAGGACATAACAGTGGCGGCCATGGTCCCGGCTCGGGATCGTCCCAGCTCATCCCGCTGGGCGGACCACAGCTCACAGGACGCCCCAGTGGGTACATCCACTTGGGATGGCACCCAGCAGGGGATGGACTGCGAACAAGAGTGGGAGCCCATGTCTTCGGATGAGGACGAACAAGCAGATGAGCACTCTTCGCCCACATCCCAGGGGGGACAGATTGAGCCCGTGCCTCCCTAGGGACCAGCCTGAACCAAACTCGGACTTTGCCGAGCTCGAACTGACCCTCCCCAATAGGGTCACGTATGCCGAATCAGTCCCTCAGGCTACTTTGTTACCCTTGACCCTCCTTACGCCATGTGACTCTAACTCCAGAACCACAAGGCAACTCAGAGTGCCAGAAATGGTGCAGGTATGGCTTAATAAGTCAGCCCGCACTGTCAGGGGTGCTGCTTCCATCCCTCCTCCAGGCAGGGAGTCCCTCTCTGTCCCGGGCGTCTTTTCCCCGGGAAAGTTTCTTAAAGATTCCTCCAAGGGAGGGGTGTGGTCCTGGTACACACAGGACCACCCTGCCTACAGCGGAGCAGAGCCCTCCGCACAGGACAGGATGTTGGTCTCACAGTGCACCACCTTCCCCACTTCAGCTAACCTATCCTTTAAAACGTTAGCAGAGTGGGACAAATTGGCCCGCCGCTGCCCCCTCGAGGTTTCCACGGCGTACACCTTCGACACGTTCCTTCACAGGGCCAATGAGCTGTGGGAACAGTGTCCGGTTACTCAGGACAAGGGGTCTCCTTCCTCTGTCCCGCCGGGCCTCTTCACCGACCAGAGGTTACACGCTTTTGGCAATAGGGTAGCATCTGGTCTCACGGCAGCTGCAGACACAGCTACCAGCCTTCACTTCAATACTGTGCTAGCGCGGCGTGATGCCTTTTTCAGCCTCTCTAACATTCCTGTGGAGGAGAGGGCTGCCCTGCGGTCCATCCCAGCACAGCAGCACTCCCTCTTCGGCCAGTTCCCGCCCCATTTTGTCAGCCACAGGGCAGAGACAAACAGGGAGGTGGCCTCATATTTGGCCCACACCTCTCATGGGCTCCAGGGTTCTATGCCATTGAAGAGACCGGCCACCAGGGCCCCTCCATATACCACGCCACCTGTCAAGGCAGCGTGTGCTGAATCAGTGGCAGAGGAATAAACCACCTTAGGTCCGTCCAAGCCGACCGGCCATGCCCAAGGCCAGAAGGCAGCACCCCCAATGACTGGGCCCCGATTCAGCACCGCCAGTCGTTCAGCCCCTCCAAGTAGGAAACTTGTCCCGGCATGCACATCAGTGGTGTGCTCTGGGACTCAACGACGGGATTATGTCGGTGCTAGAGTCGGGGTACACGCTGTCTTGGGTGGAGGACCTCCCCCCTCTAAGATCCACTCCTCCTCCTTAGGTGCCCAGCTCGACGGAGCAGGAGAGCGTCCTAGAAAAAGAGATATTGCACCCACTCCTCATGGGGCTATATCTCAACTCTCGGACCCGGGCCCCGGTTTTTACGGATGGTTGTTGGTGATTCCAAAGGTCTTGGGAGGGTGGAGACCAGTTTTGGACTTGTCCCTCCTCAACAAATTCCTCCCCAAAATCAAATTCAAGATGGACACACAGGCACAGATTCGGGAGACCATCCAACAAGGTGATTGGCCTACCTCTATCGATCTGGAAGATGCTTATTTTCATATACTCATCCATTCGGCATCCCGTCGGTACCTGAGGTTCGTGTGGAGGGACAAGGGGTTCCAGTTCCCGGCCCTCCCATTTGGTCTGTCCCTTGCCCCTTTCCTGTCTACCAAGGTGGTGCGGGAATTGGTGTCCATCGTCCGCTCGGAATCCATTTGTCTCTGTGTGTACCTGGACGACTTGCTTATCCTGGCCCAGTCGCAGGCCCTGTGCCTGAGTCATACGGCCAGACTTCTAGACCTTTGCTCCCAACTGGGCTTCCTCATGGACCAGCAGATATGCGATCTGTCCCCACGTCAGTCCTTCGACTTCTTAGGGATGAGATTCGACACGCGGTCTATGATAGTCTCTCTGGCGCCAGATCACTGGGACCGTCTGGCAGGCCTCCTCAGCCACTGGCGCCACTCCTCCCAAGATACAGCGCAGACACTTTCTTCCCTCTTGGGCATGATGGAGTCCACGGCACCTCTCATTCCCCTGGACAGGGTTCTCAAGCGCCCTCTCCAGAGGGCACTGAGGTTACGCCGGTCCCAGAGCACTCAGCCATGGGATACCCAGATATGTCTGGGCGAGTGGTTCCTCGAGGTGACATCAGAGTGGTTAATCACCCCCCTTCGGACACAGGGGGTGCCCTTAGCCCCACCTACTCTTCAGGTGGCACTCTTCACAGACGCCTCCTCCCTGGGCTGGGGAGCCCACATGGACTCACTCTATGCAGCAGGGACTTGGTCCCCGGAGGAGCGCCTATGCCACATCAATGTTCTGGAACTGGAGGCAGTTCGCAGGACTCTCCTGCACTTCATGGGGGAGGCCACTGGCAAGACCATCCGCTTGTTCATGGACAAGACGACGGTCGCATGTTATGTGAACAAATGGGGGGAGCGCACTCGGCAGACCTCTCCATGCGCACTGAGGCTCTCCTCCGTTGGTGCCACAGCAAGGGCATTGCACTTTCAGCGAGACACTGAGCAGGAAAAACCAACTTCTTGGCAGATGCTCTTAGCAGGTCCAAGAGTGTCATACGCACAGAGTGCACCCTGGACAAGGACAGCCTTCAGGGGGTGTGGGAACAGTGGTTTCGGCCGATGGTGGACCTTGTTCAACAAGAGACTTCCCACTTCCGTCTCTTCGTTTGCCGACCCAGAAGCGTGGGCAGTGGATGCTCTCTCTCTAGATTGGAGCAGTCTGATTGCCTCCGCGTTTCCTCCCTTTCCAATTCTGTCCAAGGTGATACGGAAAGACAGATTGGAACACCCGCAGCCGATCCTCATTGCGCCGAAATGGCCAGCCCAGACCTGGTTTCCGGACCTTCAGTCCCTGACACATGTTCCCACCCCTTGAACTTGAAACCAAATCTCATCTGCTGAGGCAGCCTCGCTCGGGCACTCCGCATTCCAATCCTCAACTGCTCCACCAGCACGCATGGCTGCTGTGCGGTCGGAACTGTCAGCATCACCATTGAAGTCCTCGACCCCTCGGTCAGCCTCTGTGTCGGCTGTGCTGACTCAGGGGTGTGCCTCCTCTGACCTCCTCTCCATAGTCACCAGAGCAAGGAGGCAGGGAACGGAGACTTTGTATGACTTTCGCTGGAAGAAATAGTTGCGGTGGTGTACAGCTCAGGGCATTACCCCTACGAACCTTACGAGCATGCAGCTGGCCAACTTTCTGGCTCTCTGCTCCTCGGTTCATCCTGTCTGCTAGTTCTGTGCGAGGGTACAGGTCTGCCTTCTGTACCACAATGCAAACAGCTAGGTGGTTCCGCCTTTGAAGCGGATTGCCTGCTCAGAGAGGTGGCTAGGGGTGCCCCTCTGAAGGAAGCTAGAGACCCCAGAAGAGTGCCCCTCTGGGACTTGTTCCTGGTGCTGGATTTCATTCGAAAACAGCCCTTCCTACCATTGGGGACTATTCCTTTTGACATCCTCACCCTCAAGACCACTTTCCTTCTGTGGCTGGCCACAGGCAGTCGTAGAAGTGAGCTGCATGGGCTTAGTGGAATGCCACAAGATCTGGCCTTCCACAGAGATGGTTCCATCACTATTCGTTTCCTTCCAGAGTTTCTGGCTAAGAACCAAGACCCTGAGGTTCCTTCCCCCTCTCCGAGGGTCAGACCTTTGTCTGATATTCTTGCCCAAGATGATGAGGATAGGCACCTGTCCTGTTCGGTGTCTCAAATATTATTGGGATAGGTCTCGCCATAGGCGTTCTTCTCAGAGGTGTCTGCTCATCTCCCTCAATGAGAATTACAAGAAAGACATCGCTGCAGGCACCATTTCCCGCCAGGTTTCCCAAGTCATTCGTAGAGCCTACTCTCATGCACACAGGGATATCAGCTGTCTTCATCCCAGAGCACACGAAGTGCGGGCCATAGCTACTTCGGCTGCTTTCCAGCACTCAGTGCCAACGCAGCATGTCTTGGAGGCAGCCTTCTGGCGGTCTGAGAATCCCTTCATCAACTTCAACCTCAGGAATTTCTGTATGACCAGGGCTGACGGTTCCAAGGGGATTTCCTTTGTCGCGGCTAACACTGCCGTCTCAGTTACAAGGGCTCCCCATATGAACCAGTAGGCGTTGCCCTCCTCCATTTGCTTTAAATTCTGCATCAGTTTGACATGGTACAGTATATGACACCAAAAGGAGGAGTTTGTATTATACTCCATGTTTGGTGTTAAATATACTTACCATGTCAAACTCGAATGCCCGCCCGTCCGTCCCCGCGTCTCCGCCGTGGTTCTCATGGGGCATTTTTGTTCATGGCCACGGAATGATTAAGCGCTTATAGTTTTTAGAGGCGTTTGATTGGCTGAGAGCGGGTGGGCCCGTCTTTTCACTGTTAGCCGCGCGAAATTTGGCCAAGCAGAGCAAACCAATAGGCCTAGTTTGCATCAGTTTGACATGGTAAGTATATTTAACACCAAACATGGAGTATAATACAAACTCCTCCTATTAATGACATAAGAGACTATATACGATGACATCTCACCAGTTGAGGTCAGCTGCAAAAAATGTTTACCTGTTGTCCCGTTTAAAACATGTCGTCAGTTCAGAGACTTCCTATTTCTTTTTCCATTCTCACATCATGTCTAGAATTAATTACGTTTGAAACGTGTGGGACAACTGCAGCGAAGTGCACATAAAAAAACTAGATTCTGTACACAGACGTGCTGTAAAACATCTCAGTGACTATTTACGAAACACACAGTCATCAATATCAACTGCCAGCACCTCTTCCCTTGACAAAGCACCTAATATTGAATAAGTGCGTACTTATGCATAAAATAATATTCGGGTAATGTCCTACTTATCTACACCAAACCATTGTCTGCTATGAAATTCGCAACCATAACTCCCGAAATGTGACTCTTACTCTTCCCAAGCCAAGAATAGACCTTTATAAATCGAGTTTGGCATACTCCGGCACGCACTGCTGGAACAATCTCCCCAAACGCCTCAAAGAAGCCTTTTCCACCACAACATTCAAAGAGAAACTTGGACAGTACAGGCGTGTCGAAAGCCAGACTGAAAATCTGGTATAATATTGTAATCCTAACAAACTATGTCGAAATGCATCAATTACTTGATAACGTATCACCCCATAGAATATTGTTTTCAGAGATCTTCTCCTTACAGTGACACAAACTAACGAAATCAAACTCTAGTCTGGTCATATCTACGATTCTGTATACTTGTATTGGAAATTGTGAACCATCCTCACCCAACTTTTTTTTTTCTCCCACACTGACATATCTTTACATCTCTCTCCCTCTCTCTCTGTCTGTCTCTCTCTGTCTGTCTTTCTGATAATGTGTCTATCTATCCATATCCCTATTACCCATTGCCTTGTTTGCTGTCTTTTATGTCTCTTACATCTGTGTTTTAAATTTTATCATTACTTTTCTGTGTTAATTTCACTTGAATCATTCATGTGTAGCATTCATGCTAGGGTGTTGTTGTTGTTGTTCCCTTGGTGTGTGTGTGTGTTAGTGTGTGTATGCGTGTGTGTGTGTGTGTGTGTGTGTTACTCACTTCTGTTTTGTACAGATGTGCGCAATGTTGTGTCTCTCAGTTTGAAGCTGTGTTACACTTGTATATCATACATGTATTAAGTATAACATTTATATGCGTGCATGTTTGTGTGTCTCTTAGAACAATGGCAGATGTGTAAGTCGGCCAAAGTGGTAATGTCTTCACCGTCGGAAAATAAAGATTAATTCATTCATTCTTTCATTCACCATACATCAATGAAGCAACCAATTAGACTCAAATCCCATATCTGTTATATGCGGATGACATTGTGATGCTCTTGACAACAAAAGTAGGACTACAAAGCAAACTAGACCAGCTGCATGAATATTGTCTGCAATGAGGTCTTAAAATCAACAGGGACAAACCAAAGGTTGTAATTTTCACAAAAAAATGACCCCAAAATACCAGTGCTCTTTTCATGTGGCAATAAATGCATCGAAACGGCGGATTGATACAAATACTTGAGAGTTATTTTTCATAAGAGTGGAAATTTTCACCTTGCTGAAGACCACCTAGCCAAACAAAGAAACAAAGCAGCGCATGCTCTGAAATGCAGTGTGTGAGGGAAAGAAGTAAAGATGGATATGATGACGCAACTGTTTGACACTTTACTCACCCCAATTCTCAGTTAAGGCGCTGAAATGTGGTTTCCATTCAGTCAAACTGCGACAAACTCCTCCATGCCCTCTGTGCTGTTTAACCAATTTAATGCCTTTCTGCAAAATGCCCATCAGAAAATGTACATGTTCTGTAGAAGTTTACTGGGTGTACACAAAAGATCAGTTAAGTTAACAGTCCTGGCAGAGTTAAGCAGATGCCCCCAGAGTTTCTGGCTAAGAACCAAGACCCTGAGGTTCCTTCCCCCTCTCCGAGGGTCAGACCTTTGTCTGATATTCTTGCCCAAGATGATGAGGATAGGCACCTGTCCTGTTCGGTGTCTCAAATATTATTGGGATAGGTCTCGCCATAGGCGTTCTTCTCAGAGGTGTCTGCTCATCTCCCTCAATGAGAATTACAAGAAAGACATCGCTGCAGGCACCATTTCCCGCCAGGTTTCCCAAGTCATTCGTAGAGCCTACTCTCATGCACACAGGGATATCAGCTGTCTTCATCCCAGAGCACACGAAGTGCGGGCCATAGCTACTTCGGCTGCTTTCCAGCACTCAGTGCCAACGCAGCATGTCTTGGAGGCAGCCTTCTGGCGGTCTGAGAATCCCTTCATCAACTTCAACCTCAGGAATTTCTGTATGACCAGGGCTGACGGTTCCAAGGGGATTTCCTTTGTCGCGGCTAACACTGCCGTCTCAGTTACAAGGGCTCCCCATATGAACCAGTAGGCGTTGCCCTCCTCCATTTGCTTTAAATTCTGCATCAGTTTGACATGGTACAGTATATGACACCAAAAGGAGGAGTTTGTATTATACTCCATGTTTGGTGTTAAATATACTTACCATGTCAAACTCGAATGCCCGCCCGTCCGTCCCCGCGTCTCCGCCGTGGTTCTCATGGGGCATTTTTGTTCATGGCCACGGAATGATTAAGCGCTTATAGTTTTTAGAGGCGTTTGATTGGCTGAGAGCGGGTGGGCCCGTCTTTTCACTGTTAGCCGCGCGAAATTTGGCCAAGCAGAGCAAACCAATAGGCCTAGTTTGCATCAGTTTGACATGGTAAGTATATTTAACACCAAACATGGAGTATAATACAAACTCCTCCTATTAATGACATAAGAGACTATATACGATGACATCTCACCAGTTGAGGTCAGCTGCAAAAAATGTTTACCTGTTGTCCCGTTTAAAACATGTCGTCAGTTCAGAGACTTCCTATTTCTTTTTCCATTCTCACATCATGTCTAGAATTAATTACGTTTGAAACGTGTGGGACAACTGCAGCGAAGTGCACATAAAAAAACTAGATTCTGTACACAGACGTGCTGTAAAACATCTCAGTGACTATTTACGAAACACACAGTCATCAATATCAACTGCCAGCACCTCTTCCCTTGACAAAGCACCTAATATTGAATAAGTGCGTACTTATGCATAAAATAATATTCGGGTAATGTCCTACTTATCTACACCAAACCATTGTCTGCTATGAAATTCGCAACCATAACTCCCGAAATGTGACTCTTACTCTTCCCAAGCCAAGAATAGACCTTTATAAATCGAGTTTGGCATACTCCGGCACGCACTGCTGGAACAATCTCCCCAAACGCCTCAAAGAAGCCTTTTCCACCACAACATTCAAAGAGAAACTTGGACAGTACAGGCGTGTCGAAAGCCAGACTGAAAATCTGGTATAATATTGTAATCCTAACAAACTATGTCGAAATGCATCAATTACTTGATAACGTATCACCCCATAGAATATTGTTTTCAGAGATCTTCTCCTTACAGTGACACAAACTAACGAAATCAAACTCTAGTCTGGTCATATCTACGATTCTGTATACTTGTATTGGAAATTGTGAACCATCCTCACCCAACTTTTTTTTTTCTCCCACACTGACATATCTTTACATCTCTCTCCCTCTCTCTCTGTCTGTCTCTCTCTGTCTGTCTTTCTGATAATGTGTCTATCTATCCATATCCCTATTACCCATTGCCTTGTTTGCTGTCTTTTATGTCTCTTACATCTGTGTTTTAAATTTTATCATTACTTTTCTGTGTTAATTTCACTTGAATCATTCATGTGTAGCATTCATGCTAGGGTGTTGTTGTTGTTGTTCCCTTGGTGTGTGTGTGTGTTAGTGTGTGTATGCGTGTGTGTGTGTGTGTGTGTGTGTTACTCACTTCTGTTTTGTACAGATGTGCGCAATGTTGTGTCTCTCAGTTTGAAGCTGTGTTACACTTGTATATCATACATGTATTAAGTATAACATTTATATGCGTGCATGTTTGTGTGTCTCTTAGAACAATGGCAGATGTGTAAGTCGGCCAAAGTGGTAATGTCTTCACCGTCGGAAAATAAAGATTAATTCATTCATTCTTTCATTCACCATACATCAATGAAGCAACCAATTAGACTCAAATCCCATATCTGTTATATGCGGATGACATTGTGATGCTCTTGACAACAAAAGTAGGACTACAAAGCAAACTAGACCAGCTGCATGAATATTGTCTGCAATGAGGTCTTAAAATCAACAGGGACAAACCAAAGGTTGTAATTTTCACAAAAAAATGACCCCAAAATACCAGTGCTCTTTTCATGTGGCAATAAATGCATCGAAACGGCGGATTGATACAAATACTTGAGAGTTATTTTTCATAAGAGTGGAAATTTTCACCTTGCTGAAGACCACCTAGCCAAACAAAGAAACAAAGCAGCGCATGCTCTGAAATGCAGTGTGTGAGGGAAAGAAGTAAAGATGGATATGATGACGCAACTGTTTGACACTTTACTCACCCCAATTCTCAGTTAAGGCGCTGAAATGTGGTTTCCATTCAGTCAAACTGCGACAAACTCCTCCATGCCCTCTGTGCTGTTTAACCAATTTAATGCCTTTCTGCAAAATGCCCATCAGAAAATGTACATGTTCTGTAGAAGTTTACTGGGTGTACACAAAAGATCAGTTAAGTTAACAGTCCTGGCAGAGTTAAGCAGATGCCCCCAGAGTTTCTGGCTAAGAACCAAGACCCTGAGGTTCCTTCCCCCTCTCCGAGGGTCAGACCTTTGTCTGATATTCTTGCCCAAGATGATGAGGATAGGCACCTGTCCTGTTCGGTGTCTCAAATATTATTGGGATAGGTCTCGCCATAGGCGTTCTTCTCAGAGGTGTCTGCTCATCTCCCTCAATGAGAATTACAAGAAAGACATCGCTGCAGGCACCATTTCCCGCCAGGTTTCCCAAGTCATTCGTAGAGCCTACTCTCATGCACACAGGGATATCAGCTGTCTTCATCCCAGAGCACACGAAGTGCGGGCCATAGCTACTTCGGCTGCTTTCCAGCACTCAGTGCCAACGCAGCATGTCTTGGAGGCAGCCTTCTGGCGGTCTGAGAATCCCTTCATCAACTTCAACCTCAGGAATTTCTGTATGACCAGGGCTGACGGTTCCAAGGGGATTTCCTTTGTCGCGGCTAACACTGCCGTCTCAGTTACAAGGGCTCCCCATATGAACCAGTAGGCGTTGCCCTCCTCCATTTGCTTTAAATTCTGCATCAGTTTGACATGGTACAGTATATGACACCAAAAGGAGGAGTTTGTATTATACTCCATGTTTGGTGTTAAATATACTTACCATGTCAAACTCGAATGCCCGCCCGTCCGTCCCCGCGTCTCCGCCGTGGTTCTCATGGGGCATTTTTGTTCATGGCCACGGAATGATTAAGCGCTTATAGTTTTTAGAGGCGTTTGATTGGCTGAGAGCGGGTGGGCCCGTCTTTTCACTGTTAGCCGCGCGAAATTTGGCCAAGCAGAGCAAACCAATAGGCCTAGTTTGCATCAGTTTGACATGGTAAGTATATTTAACACCAAACATGGAGTATAATACAAACTCCTCCTATTAATGACATAAGAGACTATATACGATGACATCTCACCAGTTGAGGTCAGCTGCAAAAAATGTTTACCTGTTGTCCCGTTTAAAACATGTCGTCAGTTCAGAGACTTCCTATTTCTTTTTCCATTCTCACATCATGTCTAGAATTAATTACGTTTGAAACGTGTGGGACAACTGCAGCGAAGTGCACATAAAAAAACTAGATTCTGTACACAGACGTGCTGTAAAACATCTCAGTGACTATTTACGAAACACACAGTCATCAATATCAACTGCCAGCACCTCTTCCCTTGACAAAGCACCTAATATTGAATAAGTGCGTACTTATGCATAAAATAATATTCGGGTAATGTCCTACTTATCTACACCAAACCATTGTCTGCTATGAAATTCGCAACCATAACTCCCGAAATGTGACTCTTACTCTTCCCAAGCCAAGAATAGACCTTTATAAATCGAGTTTGGCATACTCCGGCACGCACTGCTGGAACAATCTCCCCAAACGCCTCAAAGAAGCCTTTTCCACCACAACATTCAAAGAGAAACTTGGACAGTACAGGCGTGTCGAAAGCCAGACTGAAAATCTGGTATAATATTGTAATCCTAACAAACTATGTCGAAATGCATCAATTACTTGATAACGTATCACCCCATAGAATATTGTTTTCAGAGATCTTCTCCTTACAGTGACACAAACTAACGAAATCAAACTCTAGTCTGGTCATATCTACGATTCTGTATACTTGTATTGGAAATTGTGAACCATCCTCACCCAACTTTTTTTTTTCTCCCACACTGACATATCTTTACATCTCTCTCCCTCTCTCTCTGTCTGTCTCTCTCTGTCTGTCTTTCTGATAATGTGTCTATCTATCCATATCCCTATTACCCATTGCCTTGTTTGCTGTCTTTTATGTCTCTTACATCTGTGTTTTAAATTTTATCATTACTTTTCTGTGTTAATTTCACTTGAATCATTCATGTGTAGCATTCATGCTAGGGTGTTGTTGTTGTTGTTCCCTTGGTGTGTGTGTGTGTTAGTGTGTGTATGCGTGTGTGTGTGTGTGTGTGTGTGTTACTCACTTCTGTTTTGTACAGATGTGCGCAATGTTGTGTCTCTCAGTTTGAAGCTGTGTTACACTTGTATATCATACATGTATTAAGTATAACATTTATATGCGTGCATGTTTGTGTGTCTCTTAGAACAATGGCAGATGTGTAAGTCGGCCAAAGTGGTAATGTCTTCACCGTCGGAAAATAAAGATTAATTCATTCATTCTTTCATTCACCATACATCAATGAAGCAACCAATTAGACTCAAATCCCATATCTGTTATATGCGGATGACATTGTGATGCTCTTGACAACAAAAGTAGGACTACAAAGCAAACTAGACCAGCTGCATGAATATTGTCTGCAATGAGGTCTTAAAATCAACAGGGACAAACCAAAGGTTGTAATTTTCACAAAAAAATGACCCCAAAATACCAGTGCTCTTTTCATGTGGCAATAAATGCATCGAAACGGCGGATTGATACAAATACTTGAGAGTTATTTTTCATAAGAGTGGAAATTTTCACCTTGCTGAAGACCACCTAGCCAAACAAAGAAACAAAGCAGCGCATGCTCTGAAATGCAGTGTGTGAGGGAAAGAAGTAAAGATGGATATGATGACGCAACTGTTTGACACTTTACTCACCCCAATTCTCAGTTAAGGCGCTGAAATGTGGTTTCCATTCAGTCAAACTGCGACAAACTCCTCCATGCCCTCTGTGCTGTTTAACCAATTTAATGCCTTTCTGCAAAATGCCCATCAGAAAATGTACATGTTCTGTAGAAGTTTACTGGGTGTACACAAAAGATCAGTTAAGTTACCAGTCCTGGCAGAGTTAAGCAGATGCCCCATTTTTCTGACCGCAGTGTGTCAGGTGGTATCATTCTGGGTGCACACACAGAATCAAAAGAAGATAGCTATTTCAGGCAAACATATGATGATATGTTATTGATGAATTCATTGGAGGAAGTTCCTTGGCTTAACTTTATCAAAAAGATTCTGGTTTCAATTGGATTCTCCCATGTGTGGGAGAACCAAGGCACACTCAACATTAAGCGACTAAAATATTTTTTCATGAATAAACTACAGGATAAATATGTTCAATTTTGGAATGGCACAAAGAATGGGAACATTTCAAGGCTCTCCTTTTATTGCAAAATTGCAAACACTTAAACATTACAACCTTACCTGATCAGCTGCAAAAATACTAAGCATATATGAGTATTATGTTGTGAAAAAGTGCACATGAACTTGAAATTGAGTGAGGACGTCACTACAGCTTAACTTGGAAAGACCAGCTGTGTAAAGCATGTGGAGTTATAGAGGATGAACTGCTATTTTCTGGACAAGTGTAGTGCGTACTCTGACTTGAGATCTCGCCTACTTGTGACAATTAATTCCGTCTTCGAATCATTGGCCAGATGGCACTGGCAACACAATAATCCAGAGGCAGAGTTCTCTGTTGCCTCTAAGTTATTTCCAACCAGAGCTGGCAAAATATATACCGGGGTGCATAAATGCTTTAAAGTTCGCAATCCAAAACTGTCTTGTGGAATATCCTGTATGTGCTCACAACTTATTGCTTTTACTTTTTGTTTGTTTGTTGACTCACTTGTGTAAACAAAGTGAGTCTATGTTTTAACCCGGTGTTCGGTTGTCTCTGTGTGTGTGTGTGTTGTGTGTGTCCGTGGTAAACTTTAACATTGCCATTTTCTCTGCAAATACTTTGTCAGTTGACACCAAATTAATAAAAATAGGAAAAATTCAGTTTTTTTCCAGTCATCTTGTTTAAAACAATATTGCACCTCTGGGATGGACACAAAGAAATAAAAATAAGAAGCCAAATTATATGCAAACTGAATTGACTGTTATATTTATATTTATTTTTTTTTATTCTCTAAACTTGGCACTTTGATCTGATATTCTGACACAACAACAAGAGCAGTCATTTTTATCATTTTTTGTTCAAACAGGAACTTCTTTTGCTAAGCATGGAAGTTATATTTATTTTGCATGTCTTTGGTGCAGACAGTAAAAAAGGGAAATTAATCTGTAATTAATGCTAGGGGACTTAATTTGCTTTAAACTGATCTTTCTCATCTTAAACATTACATTTTGTTGATGTGCAGGTCCCAGCTTAGATCACTTGTGATAGTAACACCTAGGTACTTTGAGGTAGAGACAGTTTCTAGGATATGGTTGTGGAGGATAGAGTCGGATTTTGCAGGACAAGATGATTTTGTAACTGGGAGAATAGTACATTTTCCAGGATGGAAAGCCATGTCCCAGCTGTGCTCCCATGCTTCTAGCTTCTTGAGGTCTTACTGAAGTAAATTTTGGTCAGTTTTGGAGGCCTTTAAACGGTAGACAGCTGTGTCATCAGCAAACATATGTGTCAGTGAGGAGAGTTCTTCTGGCAAGTCATTGATGTACGCCAAAAATAGCGCTGGCCCTAAAACAGAGCCTTGTGGGACCCCAGACTTCACGCTGACCCGGTTGGAAGCTGCGCCCTCCACTACCACTGATTGTTGCCGGTCTTTCAAGAAAGCTCCTATCCATTTGTTGATCTTTCCATGGACGCCATAATGCTTCAGTTTGTGGATGAGGAGGCTGTGGTTTATTTTAATGAAGGCCTTCACAAAGTTCATAATGCTGACGTCCGCCTGATTTCCTTTCTCTACAGTACCAAACAGTTCTTCTGTAAAATTGAGTAGTTGTGTCTCGCAGGACCGAAACTTGCGAAAGCTGTGTTGTTCTTGACATAAAATTTCGTTGGATTCTAGGTGAGACATGAGAGCACTGACGATGACATGTTCCAGAATTTTGCAGGGGATAGAGGTCAGAGAGACTGGGCGGTAATTAGCTGGGTTGTAGTGTTCTCCTTTCTTATATATTGGTGCAACGTTTGCATATCTCCAGTCAGAAGGGACATAACTAGTTTAAAGAGAGGACTGATAGATCATCGTAAGGATTGGAGATATTTCAGGGGCAAGGTTTTTCAGGATGAGAGGACTGATTTTGAGGTGGGACGCCAGAGTTGGAGCTGCGCTGGTGCTTGACGAAGGTGTAGAATCGCTTGTTCGGGGGTGAACCTTCTGCCGACTCAGGGTCACCTGCGACTGACCTATGGACATATTCCCAGTAGGAGCGTCTTATCATACATTGCTTCTGTCTTCTGAGTTGTTTATGTTCTTTTACTAGTTCAGGAGTGCTTTGCTTTTTCTTTCTCTTATAGACCCTGTCATGGTGCTTGGCAGTTTTACGAATGTCAGCTGTGATCCATGGTTTACAGGCCTTGGTACGTGCTGTCTTGTGGGGGACATTGGCCTGGACTGACGTGATAAGGGTGTCCTTGAACTTGGTCCAAAGATCCTCTGTGGTGAGGTTGTTTACATCGGTCACCAACGCCGAGTGCAGGTCCTTCATGTCATTTCTCATTGCCTCCCAGTTGGCCTTTTCGTAAAGGGGGATCTGCCTTGGAGTCTGCTTGATACGTGGTGGGCTTAAGGAGAATTCACAATATGGGATGTCATGGTCCGACAAGCCAGGAATGACTTCAACCCTGGGGATAAGATGCGGGCAAACAAAAAAAGACAACAACAAAAAACGTGGATTCGTGCGTTTACTTAACGTTCAGTCATACAATCCACCACTGAGCCCAGTGGACTCATGACCACAATGTACTGCCGAGATTTGAGCCCTAAAATGTCGTACAGCCGCCCTATGCCAAGAAAAGATAAAATTAAACAGTTCATCTTTATTATTAACATCACAATGTTCATCATCATACGAGTCCATGTGTTGTTCCAGTTATTCCGAACTGTTATGAAAACCAAAACTCGCGGGAAGCCCGGTCTCCCTAAATGGGACCTGGCCAACTGAATAGTCTGCTAATCGTCCACGGTCCGTGTCGGAACACATCGCATACTGGTAATGAACTGAGAGCTGTCTGCTGTTTTGTTCGGAAAGCCACACAATATATATGTGGTTATCTCAGGAAAAATAACTGTTCTGCACAATATCGTATAGGAGGTAAGGTTTTTGGTAATTTAGGATGCTAAACTGCGACATTGCTCATGCCTGGTGATGCACTTAGATTTATCTGTGTGTTGTGGCATCAGTTGGTAACGCTGAAAGCATGTTCTGATGTTGTGTAACTCGTGCACGTGTGCTGTGGTGAAACATGTTTTTTTTTCCCCTCAGTCTCATTGACCCCATGAAGTCCGATTCTTATTCTCTCCCGGTTAAGTCTGATTCTGTTTCTGTCCCGGTGAAGTCCGATTCTGATTCTCTTTAACTCCTTTGGTTCCTCTCACCCCCTCCCCCCCCCTCCCACCCCCTTCACTGACTATCTCTCTCTCTCTGTAGATGTTAATTAGATGATAGTAGTAGAAGTAGGGGATGATTTTTTGGACCTCTCAGCCATTTTACACCCCTTCATAGGTGGTTGTACTTTAAGGCAATAAAACCTTTGTATTTCTCACGAGTCGCACTGCACTGGACAAATGAACAGCACATTCCTGTTCATCCAGCCCCATCACTGTATATACGTACAACACACACACTGATACACACCAATAAAATTTCTGTCAAAACTGTTATTCTGGTCTGTCACCAACATGCTTTTTAAAATTCTCCCAGCACTGGAAATGCACAATTCATTTAACATAGCCAATCAAATCAGCTATTTTAAATCATGTGAAAGTCCTACTACTTGCTTTCCTAGAACTTAGGATTTTTAAAGCCCATTTGTGAACTTGGTCGGCAGTGGTGCGCGAAGAGAAGAAAAAACATGGCAACAGACAGACATGGCTGATGTTTGACTGGGTTTGGGAAATGGATGTTCATGAAGGTATCAGAATTAAGACGGAGCAGACGTTAAATTGTTTAATGTCTGTGATGGTCTTATGGTCCTTCTATATCAGATATTCTATATTGCAGACATGACACAGAGATGTAACAGGCTTTCTATATTGCAGACAAACATGACACAGCCATGTAACAGACTTTCTGTATTGCAGATATGACACAGAGATGTAACATACTTTCTATATTGCAGATATGACACAGAGATGTAACATACTTTCTATATTGCAGACATGACATAGAGATGTAACAGACTTTCTGTATTGCAGACACTTTCACTTTCTTAAGGAGGCGTCACTGTGTTCAGACAAATCTATATATGCCACACCACAACTGCTTGGCAGATTCCTGACAGCAGCATAACCCAACTTGTTTGTCAGGCCTTGAGTGCATGTTATTACATTTGTGTACCTATCAGAGTGGATTCCTTTTTACATAATTTTGCCAGAGGACAATGGTTTTGTTGCTGTAGGTTTTTTTTCAGTGCAGCAAGTGCTGTGCTGCACACGGGGTCTTGGTTTGTCCTTTCATCCAAAAGACTAGACGCTCAGTTTGGTTTTCCAGTCAGACTTGGGAGAAAGGGGGAGAGCGGGATTGGAACCCACACCCTCAGGGACTGTGTGTATGGGCAGCTGAGGATCTGAACCATTCTGCCTCCTTCCTCCTCCTGGCAGACAAACCATGACCCAGAGAAGGACTGTGTGCATGGGCAGCTGAGGATCTGAACCATTCTGCCTCCCTCCTCCTCCTGGCAGACAAACCATGACCCAGAGAAGGACTGTGTGTATGGGCAGCTGAGGATCTGAATCATTCTGCCTCCCTCCTCCTCCTTGCAGACAAACCATGACCCAGAGAAGGACTGTGTGTATGGGCAGCTGAGGATCTGAACCATTCTGCCTCCTTCCTCCTCCTTGCAGACAAACCATGACCCAGAGAAGGACTGTGTGCATGGGCAGCTGAGGATCTGAACCATTCTGCCTCCTTCCTCATTATTTAATAGAATTAATTATAATTTACTTATTTCTTTTTTCTTTCTTTTTTGTGTTGTTTTGTTTTGTTATTTTATTTTATTTTTATTTTATTTTATTTATTTATTTTCATTTATTTATTTATTCTTTTTTTTTTCTCAAGGCCTAAGCGCGATGGGTTATGCTGCTGGTCAGGCATCTGCTTGTCAGATGTGGTGTAGTGTATATGGATTTGTCCGAACGCAGTGACGCCTCCTTGAGCTACTGATACTGATACTGATACTTCCCCCTCCTTGCAGACAAACCATGACCCAGAGAACGATTCACTGGTTCCGCAAAGGGCTGCGTCTCCATGACAACCCAGCGCTGCTTGCCGCCTGTGAGAATGCCTCCCACCTGTACCCAGTCTTCTTCCTGGACCCCCACTTTGTCAAGGGGGACAACTACCGTGTGGGCGTCAACAGGTGGCGCTTCCTGCTGGAGTGTTTGCGGGACCTAGACTGTGGCTTACGGAAACTGAACTCAAGGTGGGGTTCTTTGTGTGTGTACAGTGGTGGATCAGTTTTTGCAGTTCAGATAATATGTGAGGGGGGAAAAGAAAAAAAATGCCCATGGGTTAAAAAAACAAAAACAAAAACAAACTCAACATATATAAGGTTTTAAAAAAAACAAACACCCACAGTGTGTTTATTACTTATTATTTTGTTAGATTACTCAGTTAAGGCATTTTAACATTACATTGTTTTTTAAATTTTTGTATCAAGATTTTTTATATCAGTGTGAGTTAACCCTAATAGTGCCCAGCCTATTTAATTGTTTTATGTTGAGTGACAGATATTTTGCAAAGGGGTTTTTGGTCATGGTAATAGAGAGAAAAAAATCAAGCATGCAAACAACTGAAAGAATGAATCTTTCTCTCTCTCTCTCCCTGTGTGTGTGTGTGTGTGTGTGACTCCATTCTTTCCTGAAAGGAAAATGAACACACTATTCACTTATGACAATTTCACAGGAATTTCATGATCTTACGACAGTAAAATCCTTTCAGTGATGCTGACAGACATTTCTATCCTGGGGACACCAGAAGGGGATGGAGTTTGAAGGGGTGGAGGAGGCACACTGAACTGGCCATGTGCAAAACAGTCTGCTGTGGTGGAGAGGAGAGGGGAGGGGGGGTGGGGATGGGGGGGGGGGACAAGGGAGGTGCAGTGTATTGTGAGAAGAGCTGGGTCTGTTCTGGTGGAGAGGGATGGGGGCAAGGGAGATGCGGTGTATTGTGAGAAGAGCTGGGTCTGTTCTGGTGGAGAGGTGGGGGGGGGGGGGGGGGGGGGGGGACAAGGGAGATGCAGTGTATTGTGAGAAGAGCTGGGTCTGTTCTGGTGGAGAGGGGGGTGGGGTGGGGGGGGGGGACAAGGGGGATGCAGTGTATTGTGAGAAGAGCTGGGTCTGTTCTGGTGGAGAGGGGGGGTGGGGGGGGGGACAAGGGAGATGCAGTGTATTGTGAGAAGAGCTGGGTCTGTTCTGGTGGTGAGGGGGTGGGGTGTGGGGGACAAGGGGGATGCAGTGTATTGTGAGAAGAGCTGGGTTGAAAGGCATGTTGCACTGAGCTTGCCCACCCTCCCCCCACATCCCGCGCACCCCACCCCCATCCTCCTCCACTTTCCTCCTTTATTTCAGCCTGTGTGGGGAACAAGACAGAGGCATGGTGTACGTGTATGTCGCTGTTTTGTGTGACAGGCGGTACATGGTGTGTGTGACAGACTGTACATGGTGTGTGTGACAGACTGTACATGGTGTGTTGTGTGACAGACTGTGCATGGTGTGTTGTATGACAGACTGTGCATGGTGTGTTGTATGACAGGCGGTACATGGTGTGTGTGACAGACTGTACATGGTGTGTGTGACAGACTGTACATGGTGTGTTCAGACTGTGCATGGTGTGTTGTATGACAGGCGGTACATGGTGTGTGTGACAGACTGTACATGGTGTGTTGTGTGACAGGCGGTACATGGTGTGTGTGACAGACTGTACATGGTGTGTGTGACAGACTGTACATGGTGTGTTCAGACTGTGCATGGTGTGTTGTATGACAGGCGGTACATGGTGTGTGTGACAGACTGTACATGGTGTGTTGTGTGACAGACTGTGCATGGTGTGTTGTATGACAGGCGGTACATGGTGTGTGTGACAGACTGTACATGGTGTGTGTGACAGACTGTACATGGTGTGTTGTGTGACAGACTGTGCATGGTGTGTTGTATGACAGGCGGTACATGGTGTGTGTGACAGACTGTACATGGTGTGTGTGACAGACTGTACATGGTGTGTTGTGTGACAGACTGTGCATGGTGTGTTGTGTGACAGGCGGTACATGGTGTGTGTGACAGACTGTACATGGTGTGTTGTGTGGCAGACTGTACATGGTGTGTGTGACAGACTGTACATGGTGTGTGTGACAGACTGTACATGGTGTGTTGTGTGACAGACTGTGCATGGTGTGTTGTATGACAGGCGGTACATGGTGTGTGTGACAGACTGTACATGGTGTGTTGTGTGACAGACTGTACATGGTGTGTGTGACAGACTGTACATGGTGTGTTGTGTGACAGACTGTACATGGTGTGTTGTGTGTGACACATTGTACATGGTGTGTGTGACAGACTGTACATGGTGTGTTGTGTGACAGACTTTGCATGGTGTGTTGTGTGACAGACTGTACATGGTGTGTGTGACAGACTGTACATGGTGTGTGTGACAGACTGTACATGGTGTGTGTGACAGACTGTACATGGTGTGTTGTGTGTAACAGACTGTACATGGTGTGTGTGACAGACTGTACATGGTGTGTGTGACAGACTGTACATGGTGTGTTGTGTGTGACAGACTGTACATGGTGTGTTGTGTGACAGACTGTACATGGTGTGTTGTGTGATGGACTGTACATGGTGTGTTGTGTGATGGACTGTACATGGTGTGTGTGACAGACTGTACATGGTGTGTTGTGTGACAGACTGTACACGGTGTGTTGTGTGACAGACTGTACATGGTGTGTTGTGTGTGACAGACTGTACATGGTGTGTTGTGTGATGGACTGTACATGGTGCGTTGTGTGACAGACTGTACACGGTGTGTTGTGTGACAGACTGTACATGGTGTGTTGTGTGACAGACTGTACATGGTGTGCGTGACAGACTGTACATGGTAGTGTGACAGACTGTACATGGTGTGTTGTGTGATGGACTGTACATGGTGTGTGTGACAGACTGTACATGGTGTGTGTGACAGACTGTACATGGTGTGTTGTGTGACAGACTGTACATGGTGTGTTGTGTGACAGACTGTACATGGTGTGCGTGACAGACTGTACATGGTGTGTGTGACAGACTGTACATGGTGTGTTGTGTGATGGACTGTACATGGTGTGTGTGACAGACTGTACATGGTAGTGTGACAGACTGTACATGGTGTGTTGTGTGACAGACTGTACATGGTGTGTGTGACAGACTGTACATGGTGTGTTGTGTGACAGACTGTACATGGTGTGTTGTGTGACAGACTGTACATGGTGTGTTGTGTGGCAGACTGTACATGGTGTGTTGTGTGGCAGACTGTACATTGTGTGTGTAACAGACTGTACATGGTGTGTTGTGTGACAGACTGTACATGGTGTGTGTGACAGACTGTACATGGTGTGTGTGACAGACTGTACATGGTGTGTTGTGTGACAGACTGTACATGGTGTGTGTGACAGACTGTACATGGTGTGTGTGACAGACTGTACATGGTGTGTTGTGTGACAGACTGTACATGGTGTGTTGTGTGACAGACTGTACATGGTGTGTTGTGTGACAGACTGTACATGGTGTGTGTGACAGACTGTACATGGTGTGTGTGACAGACTGTACATGGTGTGTTGTGTGACAGACTGTACATGGTGTGTGTGACAGACTGTACATGGTGTGTTGTGTGACAGACTGTACATGGTGTGTGTGACAGACTGTACATGGTGTGTGTGACAGACTGTACATGGTGTGTGTGACAGACTGTACATGGTGTGTTGTGTGACAGACTGTACATGGTGTGTGTGACAGACTGTACATGGTGTGTGTGACAGACTGTACATGGTGTGTGTGACAGACTGTACATGGTGTGTTGTGTGACAGACTGTACATGGTGTGTGTGACAGACTGTACATGGTGTGTTGTGTTTGACAGACTGTACATGGTGTGTGTAACAGACTGTACATGGTGTGTTGTGTGACAGACTGTACATGGTGTGTGTGGCAGACTGTACATTGTGTGTGTGGCATGACTGTACATGGTGTGTGTGACAGACTGTACATGGTGTGTTGTGTGACAGACTGTACATGGTGTGTTGTGTGACAGACTGTACATGGTGTGTGTGACAGACTGTACATGGTGTGTGTGACAGACTGTACATGGTGTGTTGTGTGACAGACTGTACATGGTGTGTTGTGTGGCAGACTGTACATGGTGTGTGTGACAGACTGTACATGGTGTGTGTGACAGACTGTACATGGTGTGTTGTGTGACAGACTGTACATGGTGTGTGTGACAGACTGTACATGGTGTGTTGTGTGACAGACTGTACATGGTGTGTGTGACAGACTGTACATGGTGTGTGTGACAGACTGTACATGGTGTGTTGTGTGACAGACTGTACGTGGTGTGTGTGACAGACTGTACGTGGTGAAAGGACGACCCCAGGACATGCTGCCGTTGTTGTTCCGGGAGTGGTGCGTGACCCGGCTGACCTTTGAGGTGGATACGGAGCCCTTCGCCCGCCACAGGGACCGGGAGGTGGAGGGGGTGGCTGCAGCCCACGGGGTGGAGGTGGTGACACGCGTGTCGCACACACTGTTTGACGTGGAGAAGTGAGTACACACCATGGGAGTTTGTCTGAGAGGTGTCAGTGGTGATGTGTGTGTATCACACACTGTATGATGTGGAGAAGTGAGTACACACCATGGGAGTTTGTCTGAGAGGTGTCAGTGGTGATGTGTGTGTGTCACACACTGTACGATGTGGAGAAGTGAGTACACACCATGGGAGTTTGTCTGAGAGGTGTCAGTGGTGATGATGTGTGTGTGTCACACACTGTACGACGTGGAGAAGTGAGTACACACTGTGGGAGTTTGTCTAAGAGGTGTCAGTGGTGGTGATGTGTGTGTGTCCCACACTGTATGATGTGGAGAAGTGAGTACACACCATGGGAGTTTGTCTGAGAGGTGTCAGTGGTGATGTGTGTGTGTCACACACTGTATGATGTGGAGAAGTGAGTACACACCATGGGAGTTTGTCTGAGAGGTGTCAGTGGTGATGTGTGTGTGTCACACACTGTGCGACGTGGATAAGTGAGTACACACCATGGGAGTTTGTCTAAGAGGTGTCAGTGGTGATGTGTGTGTGTCCCACACTGTATGATGTGGAGAAGTGAGTACACACCATGGGAGTTTGTCTGAGAGGTGTCAGTGGTGATGTGTGTGTGTCACACACTGTACGACGTGGAGAAGTGAGTACACACCATGGGAGTTTGTCTGAGAGGTGTCAGTGGTGATGTGTGTGTGTCACACACTGTACGATGTGGAGAAGTGAGTACACACCATGGTAGTTTGTCTGAGAGGTGTCAGTGGTGATGTGTGTGTGTCACACACTGTACGACGTGGAGAAGTGAGTACACACCATGGTAGTTTGTCTGAGAGGTGTCAGTGGTGATGTGTGTGTGTCACACACTGTACGACGTGGAGAAGTGAGTACACACCATGGGAGTTTGTCTGAGAGGTGTCAGTGGTGATGTGTGTGTGTCACACACTGTACGATGTGGATAAGTGAGTACACACCATGGGAGTTTGTCTGAGAGGTGTCAGTGGTGATGTGTGTGTGTCACACACTGTACGACGTGGAGAAGTGAGTACACACCATGGGAGTTTGTCTGAGAGGTGTCAGTGGTGATGTGTGTGTGTCACACACTGTACGATGTGGAGAAGTGAGTACACACCATGGGAGTCTGAGAGGTGTCAGTGCATTTCATCGCTGGTGTAAAATTTGATTGATATTGATCACTGTTAACAATCTATTAAGATAGGGTTAGGGAAATTATATGATAAACATTCATATCACTATAACCTTTTTAATGTTTTTGTTGATATTAATGGAAGTTGCCGTTGCAAAATCCGTTAGAAATTAGACTTGTGATTGATTGATGAGGGATGAAGGCAAGGCCCCTGATTTCTCACTCTACCCAGGTGTGAGTGGGTACCTGACTTGGGTTTGGGACGGTTAAAATGGCAGGAGATAACTGGACCCACTGCCTTCATGGGCCAAGCTCTAGGTCACCCTGGACAGGTCACTGCCCTGATGCTATTACCTTTGACGATACTGCCACAGTCATTGCTAGGTGCAACAGAAAGCAGAATTACCACATCAGAGAAAGTACAGAAATTGTCTGAAAAGGAGTGATGTTGTACCCTGAGGGCTGTGGGTCATGGACTGAGAGATGTTCCCCACATGTTTTCTGTTTTGCTCTTCATCAGTGTTGTCGCTGGTGACTACAGAACTTTGTGTTGAAAATTGTAAAGTTTGTGGTGATAGTTCAGTATTGGAAGAAAGGAATAGTTAATACACTCAGCTAATCACAGCTGTCCAGGATTTGCAGAAATGTTTCTTTTTTTTTTTTTTTAGATAAGTAAGTGTTACAATAATAATAATGATAATAATAATCATCATCATCATCTCGTACATTTATATAGCACCCTTTCACTCTCAGAGCTCAGACACTTTACATGAAAGAAAAATATTACAAGTTAAATAAAACATTCATGTCCACTCTTTTTTTTTTGTGCTGCCTCATCATCTGCATCATTTCAGTGGCATTACTCACTTGTCTTTCCCTGAAGATCATCTTGTCTTTTCCTGCTGAAGAACACTATCTTCTGTCTTTCCCTGAACAACATCTCTTGTCTTTCCTAGAACAACGTCTCTTGTCTTTCCTTGAAGAACAACATCTCTTGTCTTTCCCTGAAGAACGATAGCCAAGAACGGAGGGTCACCACCATTAACGTACCAGGGATTTCAGAAGCTGCTGTCCAAGCTGGGATTACCGGCCAGACCTGTGGACACGCTGTGTAAAGCACATCTCCAAGGTTAGACAGCTTCAACACGTTTCTGTTTCCACACGTGTTTCATGTCACAGCGATGAGTGTGTGTAAAATGAGGTCTGATAATCAAGGAGTGATGATTGTGTGTAAAATGAAGTCTGATAATCTAGGAGTGATGAGTGTGTGTAAAATGAGGTCTGATAATCTAGGAGTGATGATTGTGTGTAAAATGAGGTCTGATAATCTGGTGTAATCAAATGATGTATGATAAACTAGTGTAATAGTTTTCAAAAATAAAATTTTATGTGATTACTTTCTGACAAGTAAAAATTGTGTCTGATACTGATGCATTTTGGCTATTTATGGTAATCTTGTGTGATAGCTAATGAGTATCAAGTTTTATGGTTACCACTTGACAAGTAGAATTTGTGTTCGATACTGATAACTTTCAGTTATTTATATTTATTTTACTCCACGTAACCAGTAAGTGAAAATCCTCTGTCTTGTTAGATAGAGGCCACCAGTAACATCTTTATATGATTATATTTATCCATTTGATGTGTATGGTATTTATTTTTGATTACTTGAATGCTTACCTGCACATTGATTTTGGATGAGATCTTATTCCATAGACAACTGCCTGAATAAATGAGACAGATTTGAAAAGATCAGCTCTTGTTGGCTTGGCAGATGAGTGTGGTTGGAAATCTGTTTCTCAAAGATATAGTATTGTTAGACATGATTTTGAACATAAAAAGTGCTTTGTTATGTATTGAAATTTGAGCATTATGGCCGTGTTGTCAGAGATTGTTATGAAGTGTTATGACTGTGTTGTCAAAGGTTGTTATGACTGTGTTGTCAGGTTATGACTGTATGACTGTGTTGTCAAAGGTTGTTATGACTGTGTTGTCAGGTTATGACTGTGTTGTCAGGTTATGACTGTGACTGTGTTGTCAGGTTATGACTGTGTTGTCAGGTTATGACTGTGTTGTCAAAGGTTGTGATACTGTTATGACTGTTGTTAATGGTTGTTGTGACCACATTGTCAAAGGTTGTTATGACAGTGTTGTCAAAGGTTGTTATGTCAGTGTTATGACAGTCTCGTCAGAGGTTGTTATGGCAGTGTTGTCCAAGGTTGCTATGGCAGTGTTATGACAGTGTTGTCCAAGGTTGCTATGGCAGTGTTATGACAGTGTTGTCCAAGGTTGTTATAGCAGTGTTATGACAGTGTTGTCCAAGGTTGTTATGGCAGTGTTGTCCAAGGTTGTTATGGCAGTGTTATGACAGTGTTGTCCAAGGTTGTTATGGCAGTGTTATGACAGTGTTGTCCAAGGTTGCTATGGCAGTGTTATGACAGTGTTGTCCAAGGTTGTTATGGCAGTGTTATGACAGTGTTGTCCATGGTTGTTATAGCAGTGTTATGACAGTGTTGTCCAAGGTTGCTATGGCAGTGTTATGACAGTGTTTTCAGGTTGTTATGGCAGTGTTATGACAGTGTTGTCCAAGGTTGTTATGGCAGTGTTATGACAGTGTTGTCCAAGGTTGTTGTGGCAGTGTTATGACAGTGTTGTCCAAGGTTGTTATGGCAGTGTTATGACAGTGTTGTCAAAGGTTGTTATGGCAGTGTTATGACAGTGTTGTCCAGGGTTGACGTGAGTCGTCCTGTTCCAGACTGTGAGACGCCTGTGGCCGATGACCATGAAGACAGGTACGGAGTTCCCTCCCTTGCTGACCTGGGCAAGGAGGAGACGGAGTGCGGGCCTCGGCTGTATCCGGGGGGAGAGACTGAGGCGGTGGAGAGGATGGAGAGACACCTGAAAAAGACGGTGAGTGAGGTGTGGGGCTGGGTGTGCAGGATAGAGGTGTGTGAGGTGTGAGGCTGGGTGTGCAGGATAGAGGTGTGAGGTGTGAGGCTGGGTGTGCAGGGTAGAGGTGTGTGAGGTGTGAGGCTGGATGTGCAGGATAGAGGTGTGTGAGGTGTGAGGCTGGGTGTGCAGGGTAGAGGTGTGAGGCTGGGTGTGCAGGATAGAGGTGTGAGGTGTGAGGCTGGGTGTGCAGGGTAGAGGTGTGTGAGGTGTGAGGCTGGGTGTGCAGGATAGAGGTGTGTGAGGTGTGGGGCTGGGTGTGCAGGGTAGATGTGTGAGGCTGGGTGTGCAGGGTAGAGGTGTGAGGCTGGGTGTGCAGGGTAGAGGTGTGTGAGGTGTGGGGCTGGGTGTGCAGGGTAGAGGTGTGGGGCTGGGTGTGCAGGGTAGAGGTGTGTGAGGTGTGAGGCTGGGTGTGCAGGGTAGAGGTGTGTGAGGTGTGGGGCTGGGTGTGCAGGATAGAGGTGTGAGGCTGGGTGTGCAGGGTAGAGGTGTGTGAGGTGTGAGGCTGGGTGTGCAGGATAGAGGTGTGTGAGGTGTGGGGCTGGGTGTGCAGGATAGAGGTGTGAGGTGTGAGGCTGGGTGTGCAGGATAGAGGTGTGTGAGGTGTGGGGCTGGGTGTGCAGGATAGAGGTGTGTGGTGTGGGGCTGGGTGTGCAGGGTAGAGGTGTGTGAGGTGTGGGGCTGGGTGTGCAGGATAGAGGTGTGAGGTGTGAGGCTGGGTGTGCAGGGTAGAGGTGTGTGAGGTGTGAGGCTGGGTGTGCAGGATAGAGGTGTGAGGTGTGAGGCTGGGTGTGCAGGATAGAGGTGTGAGGTGTGGGGCTGGGTGTGCAGGGTAGAGGTGTGTGAGGTGTGGGGCTGGGTGTGCAGGATAGAGGTGTGTGAGGTGTGGGGCTGGGTGTGCAGGGTAGAGGTGTGTGAGGTCTGGGGCTGGGTGTGCAGGATAGAGGTGTGTGGTGTGAGGCTGGGTGTGCAGGGTAGAGGTGTGTGAGGTGTGAGGCTGGGTGTGCAGGGTAGAGGTGTGTGAGGTGTGAGGCTGGGTGTGCAGGGTAGAGGTGTGTGAGGTGTGGGGCTGGGTGTGCAGGGTAGAGGTGTGTGAGGTGTGAGGCTGGGTGTGCAGGGTAGAGGTGTGTGAGGTGTGAGGCTGGGTGTGCAGGATAGAGGTGTGAGGCTGGGTGTGCAGGATAGAGGTGTGAGGCTGGGTGTGCAGGATAGAGGTGTATGAGGTGTGAGGCTGGGTGTGCAGGATAGAGGTGTGAGGCTGGGTGTGCAGGGTAGAGGTGTGAGTCCTTTTGAAGTCGCCTGGCGTTGTGTTCATGGTGTGGGTGTAAAGTGAAATGTCCAGACGAAACAGATCTGTAAGTTTGAGACGTAGCAGTTTGTAAAGACTGTTGTTGGTCAGAACTGGATCTGTAAGTTTGAGACGTAGCAGTTTGTAAAGACTGTTGTTGGTCAGAACTGGATCTGTAAGTTTGAGACGTAGCAGTTTGTAAAGACTGTTGTTGGTCAGAACTGGATATGTAAGTTTGAGACGTAGCAGTTTGTAAAGACTTGTTGGTCAGAACTGGATCTGTAAGTTTGAGATATAGCAGTATGTAAAGACGATGTTTGTTGGTCAGAACTGGATCTGTAAGTTTGAGACGTAGCAGTATGTAGAGACTGTTGTTGGTCAGAACTGGATATGTAAGTTTGAGACGTAGCAGTATGTAGAGACTGTTGTTGGTCAGAACTGGATCTGTAAGTTTGAGACGTAGCAGTATGTAAAGACTGTTTGTTGTTTGTTGGTCAGAACTGGATCTGTAAGTTTGAGACGTAGCAGTTTGTAAAGACTGTTTGTTGTTTGTTGGTCAGAACTGGATCTGTAAGTTTGAGATGTAGCAGTATGTAAAGACTGTTTGTTGGTCAGAACTGGATCTGTAAGTTTGAGAAGCCGCAGACATCACCCAACAGCCTGGAACCCAGTACAACAGTTCTCAGCCCCTACCTCAAGTTTGGCTGTCTGTCAGCCCGTACATTCTACTACAGACTGCTGGATGTGTATCGGCTGAACAAGGTGAACTGTGTGTGTGTGTGTGTGTGTGTGTGTGTGTGTGTGTGTGTGCACTTGCAAGCTTGTGTCAGCGTGTGTGTGTTTGCATGGGCTCACTCATTGTGGTCCGTTTTTGTTCCTATTTCAGTTCTATATTTTTCTTCTTTTGCATGTTTTCCTTCTTTTTTTTTTTCAGCAGATGTGGTGAGGCATTTATGGTTCAATCTGCACGCTTTGACATCTTGTAACTCAAAACTGAAACTGCTCTCACATTTTCATACCCCCACATCCATGCAAGTTATAAGAAATGTACTCAAGTGGTGTCTGTTGTCTCTTTAGCTTTTTCAGTGTTGTGTTGTCAGGTTCAGTGTATGTGTGTTGTCAGGTTCAGTGTATGTGTGTTGTCAGGTGTGTTGTCAGGTTCAGTGTATGTGTGTTGTCAGGTTCAGTGTATGTGTGTTGTCAGGTGTGTTGTCAGGTGTTCAGTGTTGCTGTGTTGTCAGGTTCAGTGTATGTGTGTTGTCAGGTTCAGTGTATGTGTGTTGTCAGGTTCAGTGTATGTGTGTTGTCAGGTTCAGTGTATGTGTGTTGTCAGGTTCAGTGTATGTCTGTTGTCAGGTTCAGTGTATGTGTGTTGTCAGGTGTGTTGTCAGGTTCAGTGTATGTGTGTTGTCAGGTGTTCAGTGTATGTGTGTTGTCAGGTTCAGTGTATGTGTGTTGTCAGGTTCAGTGTATGTGTGTTGTCAGGTGTTCAGTGTATGTGTGTTGTCAGGTGTTCAGTGTATGTGTGTTGTCAGGTTCAGTGTATGTGTGTTGTCAGGTGTGTTGTCAGGTTCAGTGTATGTGTGTTGTCAGGTGTTCAGTGTATGTGTGTTGTCAGGTGTGTTGTCAGGTTCAGTGTATGTGTGTTGTCAGGTGTTCAGTGTATGTGTGTTGTCAGGTGTGTTGTCAGGTTCAGTGTATGTGTGTTGTCAGGTGTTCAGTGTATGTGTGTTTCAGGTGTGTTGTCAGGTTCAGTGTATGTGTGTTGTCAGGTGTTCAGTGTTGCTGTGTTGTCAGGTTCAGTGTTGCTGTGTTGTCAGGTGTGTTGTCAGGTTCAGTGTATGTGTGTTGTCAGGTGTTCAGTGTATGTGTGTTGTCAGGTTCAGTGTATGTGTGTTGTCAGGTGTGTTGTCAGGTGTTCAGTGTATGTGTGTTGTCAGGTTCAGTGTATGTGCGTTGTCAGGTGTTGTCAGGTTCAGTGTATGTGTGTTGTCAGGTGTTCAGTGTATGCGTGTTGTCAGGTGTTCAGTGTTGCTGTGTTGTCAGGTTCAGTGTATGTGTGTTGTCAGGTGTGTTGTCAGGTTCAGTGTATGTGTGTTGTCAGGTGTTCAGTGTATGTGTGTTGTCAGGTGTGTTGTCAGGTTCAGTGTATGTGTGTTGTCAGGTGTTCAGTGTTGCTGTGTTGTCAGGTTCAGTGTTGCTGTGTTGTCAGGTGTGTTGTCAGGTTCAGTGTATGTGTGTTGTCAGGTTCAGTGTATGTGTGTTGTCAGGTGTGTTGTCAGGTTCAGTGTTGCTGTGTTGTCAGGTTCAGTGTATGTGCGTTGTCTGGTGTTCAGTGTATGTGTGTTGTCAGGTACAGTGTATGTGCGTTGTCAGGTGTGTTGTCAGGTTCAGTGTATGTGTGTTGTCAGGTGTTCAGTGTTGCTGTGTTGTCAGGTTCAGTGTATGTGTGTTGTCAGGTGTGTTGTCAGGTTCAGTGTATGTGTGTTGTCAGGTGTTCAGTGTATGTGTGTTGTCAGGTTCAGTGTATGTGTGTTGTCAGGTGTGTTGTCAGGTGTTCAGTGTATGTGTGTTGTCAGGTGTGTTGTCAGGTTCAGTGTATGTGTGTTGTCAGGTTCAGTGTATGTGTGTTGTCAGGTGTGTTGTCAGGTTCAGTGTATGTGTGTTGTCAGGTTCAGTGTATGTGTGTTGTCAGGTGTGTTGTCAGGTTCAGTGTTGCTGTGTTGTCAGGTTCAGTGTATGTGCGTTGTCAGGTTTTCAGTGTATGTGTGTTGTCAGGTTCAGTGTATGTGCGTTGTCAGGTGTGTTGTCAGGTTCAGTGTATGTGTGTTGTCAGGTGTTCAGTGTATGTGTGTTGTCAGGTGTTCAGTGTTGCTGTGTTGTCAGGTTCAGTGTATGTGTGTTGTCAGGTGTGTTGTCAGGTTCAGTGTATGTGTGTTGTCAGGTGTTCAGTGTATGTGTGTTGTCAGGTTCAGTGTATGTGTGTTGTCAGGTGTGTTGTCAGGTGTTCAGTGTATGTGTGTTGTCAGGTGTTCAGTGTTGCTGTGTTGTCACGTTCAGTGTATGTGTGTTGTCAGGTTCAGTGTATGTGTGTTGTCAGGTGTGTTGTCAGGTTCAGTGTATGTGTGTTGTCAGGTGTTCAGTGTATGTGTGTTGTCAGGTGTGTTGTCAGGTTCAGTGTGTGTGTGTTGTCAGGTGTTCAGTGTATGTGTGTTGTCAGGTGTGTTGTCAGGTTCAGTGTATGTGTGTTGTCAGGTGTTAAGTGTATGTGTGTTGTCAGGTGTGTTGTCAGGTTCAGTGTATGTGTGTTGTCAGGTGTTCAGTGTATGTGTGTTGTCAGGTGTGTTGTCAGGTTCAGTGTATGTGTGTTGTCAGGTGTTCAGTGTATGTGTGTTGTCAGGTTCAGAGTTGCTGTGTTGTCAGGTGTGTTGTCAGGTTCAGTGTTGCTGTGTGTTGTCAGGTTCAGTGTTGCTGTATGTGTGATGTCAGGTTCAGTGTTGCTGTATGTGTGATGTCAGGTTCAGTGTTGCTGTATGTGTGATGTCAGGTTCAGTGTTGCTGTGTTGTCAGGTTCAGTGTTGCTGTATGTGTGATGTCAGGTTCAGTGTTGCTGTGTTGTCAGGTTCAGTGTTGTCCGGTTCAGTGTTGCTGTGTTGTCCGGTTCAGTGTTGCTGTGTTGTCCGGTTCAGTGTTGCTGTTGTCAGGTTCAGTGTTGCTGTGTTGTCAGGTTCAGTGTTACTGTTGTCAGGTTCAGTGTTGCTGTGTTGTCAGGTTCAGTGTTGTCCGGTTGAGTGTTGCTGTGGTGTCTGGTTCAGTGTAGTCCGGTTCAGTGTTGCTGTGTTGTCTGGTTCAGTGTTGTCCGGTTCAGTGTTGCTGTGTTGTCAGGTTCAGTGTTGTCCGGTTCAGTGTTGCTGTGTTGTCCGGTTCAGTGTTGCTGTGTTGTCAGGTTCAGTGTTGCTGTGTTGTCAGGTTCAGTTTTACTGTTGTCAGGTTCAGTGTTGCCCTGTTGTCAGGTTCATACCCAGCCCCCTGTGTCGCTACACGGTCAGTTGTTGTGGCGTGAATTTTTCTACACCGCTGCTTTGGGCACGTCCAACTTTGACCGCATGAAGGACAACCCAGTGTGCGTTCAGGTTCAATGGGACTCCAACCCCCAGTACCTGGCCGCCTGGAAACAGGTGACACTGAGGGAGAGAAAGGGAGGGTGGGCAGGTGACAGTCGGGGGGGTTGTGGGGGAGGGAGACAGGTGACAGTGGGGGACACGGCTGCTCAGCCGAGCACAAAATCCGGCTCTTTAGTTGGCCGAGCAGCGTCTAGCGTCTTGGGTCAAAATTTTTTTAATGCCAGACTTTCCCACCGCACTCTGTACTGACCGGCACATTCGCCGCGGTATTTCTGGCCCCGCGCGCCAAACCGGGACACTGCCTTCTTTGTTTCACTCAGCCCCGCGGCCCCCACCCCGCTTTTCCCACCTTTTCACAGCATCCACACATTTCCTGCAGCGATTACAGAAAGTTGAATTATTGCTATTCCTGGTTGTATTATTGGAGTGCAGTTTGATTTGATTTACACAATTTCATTATTTTATCAACATCATCGTTTCATTTTTTTTTTTTTTTTTTTACCTTAAAAATCTTCGTCTTTCTCGTGGAATGAAGGGCACGGCAGTGCCATAAGCCGACAGACACTCACCCCGCTCTCCATCCCCCTGCTGCTCACTCTCACCATGCTACAGTGTGTTCATTTAAACGTTTGTTGTGCTGCCAAGAAAAATCGCACAACTCAAAAGGTAAGCTAATCTGCATGCAGGCATGCTATATGTTCTGTGTGTATTTACGATGTTATTCTGCTAAACGCCTGTTTTCTTAGAGAGGGATTTAAACTTAACGATTTTTGCGATCATGTTTCTGCTTATCCTTCTCTTCTCTTTCTTCATTTATGTTTCAACCGTTGCCGCAACAACCGCTATGTAAGAAAACATATTGTGTTTGGAGTCAATGGAAAGCTTATTTTGTGTTCTTTTTAGAAAACCACTTCTTTAGTCGTTATTTCCGATCCATCCGAGGAGATGATGCGCGAAAGAAACAAAGCAGATTTACCGCCGAACAAGCGTACAGCGAGTGCCGCTGGCACGGCCTGTTTGTCAGCCGCGTTTATTTATATCCATGCCCTACTTCCTGGGTTCACGAACTTTCGCAGGGCCAACTAAAGTGCCAGCACTGAACACCCGTGGGGAGAGAAAGGGAGGGTGGACAGGTGACAGTCGGGGGGGGTTGTGGGGGAGGGAGACAGGTGACACTGAGGGAGAGAAAGGGAGGGGGGACAGGTGACACTGAGGGAGAGAAAGGGAGGGGGGACAGGTGACAGTCGGGGGGGTTGTGGGGGAGGGAGACAGGTGACACTGAGGGAGAGAAAGGGAGGGTGGACAGGTGACAGTCGGGGGGGGTTGTGGGGGAGGGAGACAGGTGACACTGAGGGAGAGAAAGGGAGGGGGGACAGGTGACACTGAGGGAGAGAAAGGGAGGGGGGACAGGTGACAGTCGGGGGGGTTGTGGGGGAGGGAGACAGGTGACACTGAGGGAGAGAAAGGGAGGGGGGACAGGTGACAGTCGGGGGGGGTTGTGGGGGAGGGAGACAGGTGACACTGAGGGAGAGAAAGGGAGGGGGGACAGGTGACAGTCGGGGGGGTTGTGGGGGAGGGAGACAGGTGACACTGAGGGAGAGAAAGGGAGGGGGGACAGGTGACAGTCGGGGGGGTTGTGGGGGAGGGAGACAGGTGACACTGAGGGAGAGAAAGGGAGGGGGGACAGGTGACAGTCGGGGGGGTTGTGGGGGAGGGAGACAGGTGACACTGAGGGAGAGAAAGGGAGGGGGGACAGGTGACAGTCGGGGGGGGTTGTGGGGGAGGGAGACAGGTGACACTGAGGGAGAGAAAGGGAGGGGGGACAGGTGACAGTCGGGGGGGTTGTGGGGGAGGGAGACAGGTGACACTGAGGGAGAGAAAGGGAGGGGGGACAGGTGACAGTCGGGGGGGGGGGGTTGTGGGGGAGGGAGACAGGTGACACTGAGGGAGAGAAAGGGAGGGGGGACAGGTGACAGTCGGGGGGGTTGTGGGGGAGGGAGACAGGTGACACTGAGGGAGAGAAAGGGAGGGGGGACAGGTGACAGTCGGGGGGGTTGTGGGGGAGGGAGACAGGTGACACTGAGGGAGAGAAAGGGAGGGGGGACAGGTGACAGTCGGGGGGGGTTGTGGGGGAGGGAGACAGGTGACAGTGGGGGAGAGAAAGGGAGGGGGGACAGGTGACAGTCGGGGGGGTTGTGGGGGAGGGAGACAGGTGACACTGAGGGAGAGAAAGGGAGGGGGGACAGGTGACAGTCGGGGGGGTTGTGGGGGAGGGAGACAGGTGACAGTGGGGGAGAGAAAGGGAGGGGGGACAGGTGACAGTCGGGGGGGTTGTGGGGGAGGGAGACAGGTGACACTGAGGGAGAGAAAGGGAGGGGGGACAGGTGACAGTCGGGGGGGTTGTGGGGGAGGGAGACAGGTGACACTGAGGGAGAGAAAGGGAGGGGGGGCAGGTGACAGTCGGGGGGGTTGTGGGGGAGGGAGACAGGTGACACTGAGGGAGAGAAAGGGAGGGGGGACAGGTGACACTGAGGGAGAGAAAGGGAGGGGGGGCAGGTGACAGTGAGGGAGAGAAAGGGAGGGGGCGCAGGTGACAGTCGGGGGGGGGGGGGGGGTGGGGGGGAGAGGGAGACAGGTGACAGTGGGGGAGAAAGGGGGGAGGAGACACAGTGTATTTAATAAATGTGTCAAAGTGGATGTGATACGTCTACTTTCTGTCTTTCTCCCTCTCTCAAGTGAGCATCACATGTGCAGACTTTTGGTAGGTGTAATCAACGTTGGCCTTGAAATTTCGTCACACATGCCAAGATTAGAGTTTTCAGCAGTATGTTACACACTGTTTTCACAGTAAAGTGAAGTGAGCTGTCAGCAGTATGTTACACACTGTTTTCACAGTAAAGTGAAGTGAGCTGTCAGCAGTATGTTACACACTGTTTTCACAGTAAAGTGAAGTGAGCTGTCAGCAGTATGTTACACACTGTTTTCACAGTAAAGTGAAGTGAGCTGTCAGCAGTATGTTACACACTGTTTTCACAGTAAAGTGAAGTGAGCTGTCAGCAGTATGTTACACACTGTTTTCACAGTAAAGTGAAGTGAGCTGTCAGCAGTATGTTACACACTGTTTTCACAGTAAAGTGAAGTCAGCTGTCAGCAGTATGTTACACACTGTTTTCACAGTAAAGTGAAGTGAGCTGTCAGCAGTATGTTACACACTGTTTTCACAGTAAAGTGAAGTCAGCTGTCAGCAGTATGTTACACACTGTTTTCACAGTAAAGTGAAGTCAGCTGTCAGCAGTATGTTACACACTGTTTTCACAGTGAAGTGAAGTCAGCTGTCAGCAGTATGTTACACACTGTTTTCACAGTAAAGTGAAGTCAGCTGTCAGCAGTATGTTACACACTGTTTTCACAGTAAAGTGAAGTCAGCTGTCAGCAGTATGTTACACACTGTTTTCACAGTAAAGTGAAGTCAGCTTTCAGCAGTATGTTACACACTGTTTTCACAGTAAAGTGAAGTGAGCTGTCAGCAGTATGTTACACACTGTTTTCACAGTAAAGTGAAGTGAGCTGTCAGCAGTATGTTACACACTGTTTTCACAGTAAAGTGAAGTCAGCTGTCAGCAGTATGTTACACACTGTTTTCACAGTAAAGTGAAGTGAGCTGTCAGCAGTATGTTACACACTGTTTTCACAGTAAAGTGAAGTGAGCTGTCGGCAGTATGTTACACACTGTTTTCACAGTAAAGTGAAGTGAGCTGTCAGCAGTATGTTACACACTGTTTTCACAGTAAAGTGAAGTGAGCTGTCAGCAGTATGTTACACACTGTTTTCACAGTAAAGTGAAGTCAGCTGTCAGCAGTATGTTACACACTGTTTTCACAGTAAAGTGAAGTCAGCTGTCAGCAGTATGTTACACACTGTTTTCACAGTAAAGTGAAGTCAGCTTTCAGCAGTATGTTACACACTGTTTTCACAGTAAAGTGAAGTGAGCTGTCAGCAGTATGTTACACACTGTTTTCACAGTAAAGTGAAGTCAGCTGTCAGCAGTATGTTACACACTGTTTTCACAGTAAAGTGAAGTCAGCTGTCAGCAGTATGTTACACACTGTTTTCACAGTAAAGTGAAGTGAGCTGTCAGCAGTATGTTACACACTGTTTTCACAGTGAAGTGAAGTGAGCTGTCAGCAGTATGTTACACACTGTTTTCACAGTGAAGTGAAGTGAGCTGTCAGCAGTATGTTACACACTGTTTTCACAGTGAAGTGAAGTGAGCTATCAGCAGTATGTTACACACTGTTTTCACAGTAAAGTGAAGTGAGCTGTCAGCAGTATGTTACACACTGTTTTCACAGTAAAGTGAAGTGAGCTGTCAGCAGTATGTTACACACTGTTTTCACAGTAAAGTGAAGTCAGCTTTCAGCAGTATGTTACACACTGTTTTCACAGTAAAGTGAAGTCAGCTTTCAGCAGTATGTTACACACTGTTTTCACAGTAAAGTGAAGTCAGCTTTCAGCAGTATGTTACACACTGTTTTCACAGTAAAGTGAAGTCAGCTTTCAGCAGTATGTTACACACTGTTTTCACAGTAAAGTGAAGTGAGCTGTCAGCAGTATGTTACACACTGTTTTCACAGTAAAGTGAAGTGAGCTGTCAGCAGTATGTTACACACTGTTTTCACAGTAAAGTGAAGTGAGCTGTCAGCAGTATGTTACACACTGTTTTCACAGTAAAGTGAAGTGAGCTGTCAGCAGTATGTTACACACTGTTTTCACAGTAAAGTGAAGTGAGCTGTCAGCGGTATGTTACACACTGTTTTCACAGTAAAGTGAAGTGAGCTGTCAGCGGTATGTTACACACTGTTTTCACAGTAAAGTGAAGTGAGCTGTCAGCGGTATGTTACACACTGTTTTCACAGTAAAGTGAAGTGAGCTGTCAGCAGTATGTTACACACTGTTTTCACAGTGAAGTGAAGTGAGCTGTCAGCAGTATGTTACACACTGTTTTCACAGTGAAGTGAAGTGAGCTGTCAGCAGTATGTTACACACTGTTTTCACAGTAAAGTGAAGTGAGCTGTCAGCAGTATGTTACACACTGTTTTCACAGTAAAGTGAAGTGAGCTGTCAGCAGTATGTTACACACTGTTTTCACAGTAAAGTGAAGTGAGCTGTCAGCAGTATGTTACACACTGTTTTCACAGTAAAGTGAAGTGAGCTGTCAGCAGTATGTTACACACTGTTTTCACAGTAAAGTGAAGTGAGCTGTCAGCAGTATGTTACACACTGTTTTCACAGTAAAGTGAAGTGAGCTGTCAGCAGTATGTTACACACTGTTTTCACAGTAAAGTGAAGTCAGCTGTCAGCAGTATGTTACACACTGTTTTCACAGTAAAGTGAAGTCAGCTGTCAGCAGTATGTTACACACTGTTTTCACAGTAAAGTGAAGTCAGCTGTCAGCAGTATGTTACACACTGTTTTCACAGTAAAGAGAGCTTCACATGAAAAATACAGAAAGAAAGAGTGAAGGACTACAGATGCTGCATGTGTTGTCTCATCTGGCCTGTCACTGTGCCGCTGTTAGTTTCTTTTCTTAACACACTCAGTACGGGCAGTCCTCTCTTCTCCTCTACAGAGACCCCTCGGATGTCCAGTGGGTGTCTGAATGACCCAACCTTTAGCTTCCGTCGTCAGAATTGTGGTATTCATTGTCAACATTCACCTCTTCAGTATAAGAGCCTTCCGCTTGCAATATTTTGATGATGGTAATTGGGGTGAAACACTGTTAACGTCGTCTCTTTCGCCGTTCGTATGGAGAGAGTTAACTGTCTCTTTACTTATGGAGGGCAAACAGAAATTAGGGGGGCATGTTTAACTGTCTTATGAAGGGCAAACAGAAATTAGGGGGGTATGTTTAACTGTCTTATGGAGGGCAAACAGAAATTAGGGGGGCATGTTTAACTGTCTTATGGAGGGCAAACAGAAATTAGGGGGGTATGTTTAACTGTCTTATGGAGGGCAAACAGAAATTAGGGGGGTATGTTTAACTGTCTTATGAAGGGCAAACAGAAATTAGGGGGGCATGTTTAACTGTCTTATGGAGGGCCAGTAGAAATTAGGGGGGCATGTTTAACTGTCTCTTTACTTATGAAGGGCAAACAGAAATTAGGGGGGCATGTTTAACTGTCTTATGGAGGGCTAGTAGAAATTAGGGGGGCATGTTTAACTGTCTTATGGAGGGCCAGTAGAAATTAGGGGGGAATGTTTAACTGTCTTATGGAGGGCCAGTAGAAATTAGGGGTTGAGGGTGGCCCTGACCTGACTGTGACTGGTGACAGGGCCGCACGGGATACCCGTTCATCGACGCCATCATGACCCAGTTACGTCAGGAAGGCTGGATCCACCACCTGGCCCGGCACTCCGTCGCCTGTTTCCTGACCCGCGGTGACCTCTGGCTCTCCTGGGAGGAGGGGCAGAAGGTGAGTTGGGGAGTGAGCACAACATGTCTAGACCCTTCAGGTCAGCTCTTTTGTCACTGATAAACACAACACATATGATGAGCCTTCCAGATGTTACAGCTGTGGTTTGCATTTTATGGGGGGTGAGGGGGTAGGGAAGAACAAGTGGTTGTATATGTGTGTGTGTGTGTGTGTGTGTGTGTGCAGACATACACACATATTGAAAGAGACTGTCATCAGAGACTTCTTGTTTGCTGGTGACTGCACACTCCATGCCAGCTTAGAGCAGAAGATGCAGTGTGAAATGGACTGCTTCTCACTAGCCTGCGACAACTTTGGTCTCACCATCAGCACCAGAAAGACCGAAGTTATACACCATCCTGCCTCAAGAAAGTCATACCAGGAGCCACGCATCACAGTGAAGGGGCAGAACCTTCAGGCAGTCGACAGCTTCACAGCTTGCACAGTGAACATTGACGTTGAGGTCAACAAGAAGATCACCAAAGCCAGTGCCACCTTTGGGAGACTTCGTGAGGAGGTCTGGGAGTGGAGAAGACTTGGCTCTACCACCAAGCTGAAGGTCTACTGTGCAGTGGTCCTTACCAGCCTCCTTTACACCAGCCAGACCTGGACTGTCTGCAGCTGACACGCCAAACAGCTGAACCGCTTCCACCTGAGCTGTCTCTGCAGAGTCCTCCACATCAGGTGGCAGGACAAAGTCCCCAGCACAGAAGTCCTGGAATGATCTGTCAAGCAGATGTGGTGTAGCATATATGGATTTGTCTGAATGCAGTAAGGCCTCCTTGGGAAACTAAAACTGAAACAGTTAATGATTAGAATGGTTTTGTACCCGGAACTTTGTCACAAGTTAAAGTACATTCCTGCATTTTGATGTATGTTCTCATTCACTATTTGCATCTGGTGATTAATTGTAGTCTGGGGGTCACAAAACAGTAATCTACCTGGTGATTAATTATAGTCTTGGGTTCACAAAACAGTAATCTACCTGGTGATTAATTATAGTCTTGGATTCACAAAATGATAGAGAGAATGGTGTTATCATATTGAGATTTGATTTGCAGTGGGAGTTGAGTTTCATGTATACTGTAGTTATGTAGGTTTATGATATTGTGCATGATACATTTTGATTGAAACACTGAAGTCACCTGAACATTTGCAGATGTGTTACGCACATACCTTTTTACAGGTGTGATATGACTGTCTCAACACAGGTGTTTGAAGAATACCTTTTTACAGGTGTGGTATGACTGTCTCAACACAGGTGTTTGAAGAATACCTTTTTACAGGTGTGATATGATTGTATCAACACAGGTGTTTGAAGAATACCTTTTTACAGGTGTGATATGACTGTCTCAACACAGGTGTTTGAAGAATACCTTTTTACAGGTGTGATATGACTGTCTCAACACAGGTGTTTGAAGAATACCTTTTTACAGGTGTGGTATGACTGTCTCAACACAGGTGTTTGAAGAATACCTTTTTACAGGTGTGATATGACTGTCTCAACACAGGTGTTTGAAGAATACCTTTTTACAGGTGTGATATGACTGTCTCAACACAGGTGTTTGAAGAATACCTTTTCTCAGGTGTGATATGACTGTCTCAACACAGGTGTTTGAAGAATACCTTTTTACAGGTGTGATATGACTGTCTCAACACAGGTGTTTGAAGAATACCTTTTTACAGGTGTGATATGACTGTCTCAACACAGGTGTTTGAAGAATACCTTTTTACAGGTGTGATATGACTGTCTCAACACAGGTGTTTGAAGAATACCTTTTTACAGGTGTGATATGACTGTCTCAACACAGGTGTTTGAAGAATACCTTTTTACAGGTGTGGTATGACTGTCTCAACACAGGTGTTTGAAGAATACCTTTTTACAGGTGTATGACTGTCTCAACACAGGTGTTTGAAGAATACCTTTTTACAGGTGTGATATGACTTTATCAACACAGGTGTTTGAAGAATACCTTTTCTCAGGTGTGATATGACTGTCTCAACACAGGTGTTTGAAGAATACCTTTTTACAGGTGTGGTATGACTGTCTCAACACAGGTGTTTGAAGAATACCTTTTTACAGGTGTGATATGACTGTCTCAACACAGGTGTTTGAAGAATACCTTTTTACAGGTGTGATATGACTGTCTCAACACAGGTGTTTGAAGAATACCTTTTCTCAGGTGTGATATGACTGTCTCAACACAGGTGTTTGAAGAATACCTTTTTACAGGTGTGGTATGACTGTCTCAACACAGGTGTTTGAAGAATACCTTTTTACAGGTGTGATATGACTGCCTCAACACAGGTGTTTGAAGAATACCTTTTTACAGGTGTGATATGATTGTATCAACACAGGTGTTTGAAGAATACCTTTTTACAGGTGTGATATGACTGTCTCAACACAGGTGTTTGAAGAATACCTTTTTACAGGTGTGGTATGACTGTCTCAACACAGGTGTTTGAAGAATACCTTTTTACAGGTGTGGTGTGACTGTATCAACACAGGTGTTTGAAGAATACCTTTTTACAGGTGTGATATGACTGTCTCAACACAGGTGTTTGAAGAATACCTTTTACAGGTGTGATATGACTGTCTCAACACAGGTGTTTGAAGAATACCTTTTTACAGGTGTGATATGACTGTCTCAACACAGGTGTTTGAAGAATACCTTTTTACAGGTGTGATATGACTGTCTCAACACAGGTGTTTGAAGAATACCTTTTTACAGGTGTGATATGACTGTCTCAACACAGGTGTTTGAAGAATACCTTTTTACAGGTGTGATATGACTGTCTCAACACAGGTGTTTGAAGAATACCTTTTCACAGGCGTGATATGACTTGACACAGGTGTTTGTGGAATACTTTTTAAGAGGTGTGGCCTGACTGTGTTGACACAGGTGTTTGTGGAATACTTTTTAAGAGGTGTGGCCTGGCTGTGTTGACACAGGTGTTTGTGGAATACTTTTTAAGAGGTGTGGCCTGGCTGTGTTGACACAGGTGTTTGTGGAATACTTTTTAAGAGGTGTGGCCTGACTGTTGACACAGGTGTTTGTGGAATACTTTTTAAGAGGTGTGGCCTGTGTTGACACAGGTGTTTGAAGAATACCTGTTGGATGCAGACTGGAGCATCAACGCCGGAAACTGGATGTGGTTGTCAGCCAGCGCCTTCTTCCACCAGTACTTCAGGGTCTACAGTCCTGTGGCCTTTGGCAAGAAGACAGACAAGAACGGAGACTACATCAAGTAAGAACTAACACTGCTGGCCACACACCTGCTGTGAGACTACATCAAGTAAGAACTAACACTGCTGGCCACACACCTTTTTCTTCCTTTCTTTCTTCTTTACTCAGAGGGCCAGCTGTAAACATGTATATTGTGCTTATTCCATTGCCCTCTTGAAACAAGATTTATTTTGTTATATATTCATTCATTCATTCATTCCTCTTTGTGGACTGCATCTCCCATGATCACCTGAACGTAGCAGCAGGCTTTCACCTGCTTGACCGTCTTCACCCTGCAGTGTAGGTAGCCATATTCCATCTTCAGGGGCCGGTGTGTGGACATGGGAAGTGAAGAGGGTTGTGAGGGGATGGGGCAAAAAATTACACTGTTCTGTCATTTCTTGTTTGTCACATTTGTTTTGGTCACAGTAATATATATATACCCGTAGACGTCACCTTGTACACACACACATAGAAACACATGCATACACACACGCACACACACACACACACAAATAAGATAACAAATCTTATTTCTACATTCCTTCAATGTACTTCATAATTGTGTTAATGGTTTTAGTTATTATCATCATTATTGAATTGTTACTGTTAAAGCTAATTTCATGTTAGTTATGCATTTCTAAGTTTTCTACCTTTTCTGTATTAACCTGACTTCCCACCCCCACCCCTCTCCCCACCCCACCCAACTTTTTTTCTTTTCTTTTTTTATCGTCTAATATCACTAATAGTGAAAAGACGCAAAACTAAAGAACGAACACACAGCCAGAGAGAGCTAGTCTTTCAGTTGTCAGAGTAGGTTTTTTGAAATAGTGCACAGATGTTGATGATTTTTTTTATTTTTTATATTTATTTTGTCCCTATGACTGAACCAGTGTAGAAGTGTTTTCCCAATATTGAGGGTCAGAGAACTCTCAGGAAGTATAGAGCCACAGCTTGTGGGGGTTATTTCCCTCTTCAGAATGTTTCCCTCTTTCAAGAGTATTTGCCCTCTTCCATTGAATAGTCGTCCTTTTTCACTAAACATTTGCCCTTTTTCAGGAAGTATTTTTATCCTCCCTTTTTTCTTTTTTGGGAAGTACTTCCCCCCTCTCAGTACATATTTTCAGCAAGTTGTTGCCCTTTTTTCAGGAAGTATTTCCCCCTTTTTCAAGGAGTGTTTGCCCCTTTTCCATTATTTCCCCCTTTTCTGTGAGTATTTGTCCCTTTTGTGTTCAATATTTTCCCCTTTCCCTCGAAGTATTTGCCTTTTGTTTTTTCTGGAAGTATTTACCCTGGTTTCATTAAGCTTTTACCCATTTTCCACAACAAATTTGCCGTATTTTCAGGGTGTACTTGCCCCATTATCATGTGTAGTTTTCACCCTTTTTCCGTAACAAACTTGTCCTATTTTCAGGAAGTATTTTCCCCATTTTCATGAAGCTTTTGCCCATTTCCACAACAAATTTGCCCTGTTGCTCAGGAAGTATTTGCCCCTTTTCCATGAAGCTTTCCCCATTTTCCACAACAAATTTTCCCAGTTGTTCAGGAAGTATTTTCCCCATTTTCATGAAGCTTTTGCCCATTTCCACAACAAATTTGCCCTGTTGTTCAGGAAGTATTTTCCCCTTTTCCATGAAGCTTTCCCCATTTTCCACAACAAATTTGCCCTGTTGTTCAGGAAGTATTTTCCCCTTTTCCATGAAGCTTTCCCCATTTTCCACAACAAATTTGCCCTGTTGTTCAGGAAGTATTTTCCCCTTTTCCATGAAGCTTTCCCCCCTTTTTTTCAACAAATGTGCTCTCTTTCCTTCAGGAAGTACTTGCCGATCCTGCGCAAGTTTCCAGCGCAGTACATCTATGAGCCATGGAAGGCGCCGGTGTCGATGCAGCAGGCAGCCGGCTGTGTGATTGGCCGTGACTACCCTCGCCCCATTGTGGACCACGACACCATCTCCAAGGTCAACATCAAGAGAATGGCGGAGGCCTATGCCAGACGCAAGGAAGCCAAGGCTGCCAGTGCAGGTGACTCACTGTGGGGCATGGACGCCATCACTGACTGATTTTTTTTTCTTTTTTTAGGGTGTGAATTATCTGATGGCGTTCTTTTGTTCTGGATGCCTGTACCAATATGTAATTGTGTGTGGAAGTAGATTTTCTTCATTTTCTGACATAAAACTTGACAGAATTCTCAAGGTCAGAGGCATGCCCCAGGTGTATGCACATGGGTGTAACTGCACTTGTGTCTGATTTTCTTTTTGGGGTGTGCCCCCCCACCCTCCTCAACTTCCCAAGAATCTCCAGGATCGATAATAACTTCTTTTTTTCTTTCCAGTCCTGATAATGGCTCTGTGTGGTTGGCTGGGCTTGAAACGACGGAGAGAAATAAATATAAAAAACTGATAGAATGTTCATCCACATAGAGACATGTCCTAGATTTGTATGCATGAATATATGAGGTGTGTTCAAAAAGTATCCCACCTTTGTTCATAAAAACTTGTATCCAGATACAAGAAATTGACACTAATCTTCAAAGTAGTCCCCTTGGGCTGCCACACACTTCTCCCAACGGTTCTGCCACTGTCGGAAGCAGTGCTGGAACGCCTCTTTTGGGATGGCGTGCAGCTGGTCCGTCGCATTCTGCATGATGTCTTCTCTGGACTGAAATCTGGTCCCTTTCAGGGGCATTTTCAGCTGTGGGAACAGCCAGAAGTCACATGGAGCCATGTTGGGAGAGTAGGGAGCTTGACGAAGCACAGGTGTGCATCACCAGGGTCCTCAGTTGGTCAGTGACGATCTCATTTCAGGATGTTGAGGGCCTACCAGAACGTGCTTCACTCTCCACTGATGTGCGGCCATCTTTGAAACGGTTGTACCACTCACTTTATATATGTGGTGCCCATTGCTTCGTCCCCGAAGTCCTGTTGAATCTTGTGGATTGTTTCCACTTGGGAATCGTTAAGTTTGACACAAAATTTGATGCAGTAGCGTTGTTCAAGTTTTTCAGTCATTTTGTCAAAAACAAAAATCCGACGGCACTTACACTTCCTCACTCATCGGCGGTCTGCTGTCAACTGACAGCTTCTGCAGGCGGGAAAAATTCACGCATGTGCATTAGGGTCACTTACATACGTGCACCAAACCACGCCTCCTGAGCTTCATTTATTTACGCACGAATAATTAAGGTTGGATACTTTTTTAACACACCTCGTATACAACTGTACTTTTAGCTCAGTTTCCTTTCCAGGATTATTTTTCCCCAGTCTCAGTGAGATCAGTATTGTGTTGAGTCATTTTCCTTTCCAGGACTTTTTACCCCATTTCTGTGAGATAAGTATTGTGTGGAGTCATTTTCCTTTCCAGAACTTTTTACCCCATTTCTGTGAGATCAGTATTGTGTGGAGTCATTTTCCTTTCCAGGACTTTTTACCCCATTTCTGTGAGATCAGTATTGTGTGGAGTCATTTTCCTTTCCAGGACTTTTTACCCCATTTCTGTGAAATCAGTATTGTGTGGAGTCATTTTCCTTTCCAGGACTTTTTACCCCATTTCTGTGAAATCAGTATTGTGTGGAGTCATTTTCCTTTCCAGGACTTTTTACCCCATTTCTGTGAGATCAGTATTGTGTGGAGTCATTTTCCTTTCCAGGACTTTTTACCCCATTTCTGTGAGATCAGTATTGTGTGGAGTCATTTTCCTTTCCAGAACTTTTTACCCCATTTCTGTGAGATAAGTATTGTGTGGAGTCATTTTCTTTTCCAGGACTTTTTACCCCATTTCTGTGAGATCAGTATTGTGTAGAGTCATTTTCTTTTCCAGGACTTTTTACCCCATTTCTGTGAGATCAGTATTGTGTGGAGTCATTTTCCTTTCCAGAACTTTTTACCCCATTTCTGTGAGATAAGTATTGTGTGGAGTCATTTTCCTTTCCAGAACTTTTTACCCCATTTCTGTGAGATCAGTATTGTGTGGAGTCATTTTCTTTTCCAGGACTTTTTACCCCATTTCTGTGAGATCAGTATTGTGTGGAGTCATTTTCCTTTCCAGAACTTTTTACCCCATTTCTGTGAGATCAGTATTGTGTGGAGTCATTTTCCTTTCCAGGACTTTTTACCCCATTTCTGTGAGATCAGTATTGTGTGGAGTCATTTTCTTTTCCAGGACTTTTTACCCCATTTCTGTGAGATCAGTATTGTGTGGAGTCATTTTCTTTTCCAGGACTTTTTACCCCATTTCTGTGAGATCAGTATTGAGTTCAGCCCTGGTGTAGTCATGAGCAGGGGGCTGGGCATGTGTGTGTTAATGTGTGAGTATGTGTGTTAATGTGTGTGTGTGAGTACACATGTGAGTGTGTTTGTGAGTGTGTGTGTTAATGTGTGAGTGTGTGTGTTACTGTGCATGTGTGTGAGTGTGTGTGTGTTAATGTGTGTGTGTGTGAGTTAATGTGCATGTGTGTGAGTGTGTGTGTTGATGTGTGTGTGAGTGTTAATGTGCATGTATGTGAGTGTGTTAATGTGTGTGTGTGTATTAATGTGTGTGAGTGTGTGTTAATGTGTGTATTAATGTGTGTGTGTGTGTGTGTGTGTGTGTGTGTAAAGCCAGCAGCCCCCAGAAGCGGAAGAGTGACAGTGTGGGAGGAGGGACGACGAAGAAGAGCAAGGCCAAGTGAAGGCTGAGCATACTGAGCTGCACGACTCATCACCACCCTCACCTGCAGGGAGACAACTGTGCCGACTTCACCAGCACTGACCTGGGGATTCTCTCCTATTGGCTGCTCGATGGACGTGACGGGGTCACTGGGGTCAGAGGGACAGTCTGCCTGCCTGTCACAGTGTGCTGGAATGGACAGGCTTTGTTGTGGACTGGCATTGTTGACAGGCTTTGTTGGTGAAATGGACTGGCAATGTTAACAGGTTTGCTGTTGTAATGGACAGGTTTGTTGCTTAAATAGACAGGCCTTGTTGTAATGGACAGGTTTTGTTGTAATGGACAGGTTTTGTTGTTGTAATGGACAGGCCTTGTTGTAATGGACAGACTTTGTTGTTGTAATGGACAGGTTTTGTTGTAATGGACAGGCCTTGTTGTTGAAATGGACAGACTTTGTTGTTGTAATGGACAGGCCTTGTTGTAATGGACAGACTTTGTTGTTGTAATGGACAGGCCTTGTTGTAATGGACAGACTTTGTTGTTGTAATGGACAGGCCTTGTTGTAATGGACAGACTTTGTTGTTGTAATGGACAGGCCTTGTTGTTGAAATGGACAGACTTTGTTGTTGTAATGGACAGGCCTTGTTGTAATGGACAGACTTTGTTGTTGTAATGGACAGGCCTTGTTGTAATGGACAGGCCTTGTTGTAATGGACAGACTTTGTTGTTGTAATGGACAGGCCTTGTTGTAATGGACAGGCCTTGTTGTTGTAATGGACAGGCCTTGTTGTTGTAATGGACAGACTTTGTTGTTGTAATGGACAGGCCTTGTTGTTGAAATGGACAGACTTTGTTGTTGTAATGGACAGGCCTTGTTGTTGTAATGGACAGGCCTTGTTGTTGAAATGGACAGGCCTTGTTGTTGAAATGGACAGACTTTGTTGTTGTAATGGACAGACTTTGTTGTTGTAATGGACAGGCCTTGTTGTTGTAATGGACAGGCCTTGTTGTTGTAATGGACAGGCCTTGTTGTTGAAATGGACAGACTTTGTTGTTGTAATGGACAGGCCTTGTTGTTGAAATGGACAGACTTTGTTGTTGTAATGGACAGGCCTTGTTGTTGAAATGGACAGGCCTTGTTGTAATGGACAGGTTTTGTTGTAATGGACAGGTCTGTTGTTGAAATGGACAGATTTCACTGTGTATTGATGACCACCACATGACCAGGTACATAGCATGGTCACATGCTTTCCTGGTGTAACATTACCCAGATGCTCTATACCTATCAATCACAAGGCCAGGGCAGTCACTGCAAATCTTGGTCTCACGTGGTGATGCTCAGCTAATCACATGCGTGTTGACATTGAAACAGCACTAGGTTGACCAGTCAGTTTAATCGTAGCAGTTAAAACCGTGTAGGTAGGCCCAGGTGTTTGTATGTCTTGTAGATAAAATATATGTTTGCTGATTTGGCTTGGAGGCCGAGTGTTCCTACCTAAATGAGGAGTTTGAAGGATGCAAACCATGTAAGATATATGAATCCTGAGACAAAAACATGGCAGAAAGCTTCAACAAAAAATAATCATACATGAAAGTAACATTTCTCAATTTCGATAACGTCACTTATCTCCAAAAGTGACGGCCATTGAGAATGATTAATTACCTCCTGCCGGGGAGGGCGTTTCATTGGCAAGCAGACGGCGATCTAATGGCTAGATGACTTATCACAGAGTTGCAGTGAAAAGTTTCGGCTGAGAAGAGCAAATAGATGGGCGTGGTTTGCGTCAGTTTGACATGGTACAGTACATGACACCAAATTGATGTTCCTGTCAAATTTCATCAGTTTGACATGGTGCAGTACATGACACCAAATTGATAATGTTCCTATCAAATTTCATCAGTTTGACATGGTGCAGTATAGGACACCAAATTGATAATGTTCCTATCAAATTTCATCAGTTTGACATGGTGCAGTATAGGACACCAAATTGATAATGTTCCTATCAAATTTCATCAGTTTGATATGGTACAGTATAGGACACCAAATTGATAATGTTCCTATCAAATTTCATCAGTTCGACATGGTGCAGTACAGGACACCAAATTCATAGTGTCCTATCAAATTTCCTGATCGTTCCAACAAACACTTGACAGGGGTTGGCATGTCTGACAGATTGATCTGATGTCCACTGTGATGTCCACTGTGTAGCCACCACCTGTGTAGCCACCACCTGATCTGATGTCCACTGTGTAGCCACCACCTGTGTAGCCACCACCTGATCTGATGTCCACTGTGTAGCCACCACCTGATCTATGTCCACTGTGTAGCCACCACCTGATCTGATTTCCACTGTGTAGCCACCACCTGTGTAGCCACCACCTGATCTGATGTCCACTGTGTAGCCACCACCTGTGTAGCCACCACCTGATCTGATGTCCACTGTGTAGCCACCACCTGATCTGATGTCCACTGTGTAGCCACCACCTGATCTGATGTCCACTGTGTAGCCACCACCTGATCTGATGTCCACTGTGTAGCCACCACCTGATCTATGTCCACTGTGTAGCCACCACCTGATCTGATGTCCACTGTGTAGCCACCACCTGATCTATGTCCACTGTGTAGCCACCACCTGATCTGATGTCCACTGTGTAGCCACCACCTGATCTGATGTCCACTGTGTAGCCACCACCTGATCTGATGTCCACTGTGTAGCCACCACCTGATCTATGTCCACTGTGTAGCCACCACCTGATCTGATGTCCACTGTGTAGCCACCACCTGATCTGATGTCCACTGTGTAGCCACCACCTGATCTGATGTCCACTGTGTAGCCACCACCTGATCTATGTCCACTGTGTAGCCACCACCTGATCTGATGTCCACTGTGTAGCCACCACCTGATCTATGTCCACTGTGTAGCCACCACCTGATCTGATGTCCACTGTGTAGCCACCACCTGATCTGATGTCCACTGTGTAGCCACTACCTGATCTGATGTCCACTGTGTAGCCACCACCTGTGGCATGGACCCAAGCTCTGTGCTCCAGGTGATGTCCACTGTGATGTCCACTGTGATGTCCACTGTGATGTCCACTGTGTAGCCACCACCTGTGGCGTGGACCCAGGCTCTGTGCTCCAGGTGATGTCCACTGTGATGTCCACTGTGTAGCCACCACCTGTGGCGTGGACCCAGACTCTGTGCTCCAGGTGATGTCCACTGTGATGTCCACTGTGATGTCCACTGTGTAGCCACCACCTGTGGCGTGGACCCAAGCTCTGTGCTCCAGGTGATGTCCACTGTGTAGCCACCACCTGTGGCGTGGACCCAGGCTCTGTGCTCCAGGTGATGTCCACAGTGACCAGGACCTCAGGTCAGCATCTACTGACTGGGGGGAGTTCAGCTTGTCACACAGACACAGCATTCAAGTGCAGGGTGTATTTGCATGTCTGTGTCTGTCCGCTGTGTGCATTGGGAACTATTTCTGTTTTTTTTTTCTCTTCATGCGTTTGCCCGCACTGTCGTGTGTGTGTGTGTGTGCGAGCGCGCGCGCACATGCAGGTTTGTAAATGTGCATTCATTTGTATGTCACTGTATTTTGCATCAAAACTTCACACATATAAATTGTGATGTACTCAGGTAAAGTGTTTACAAAACTGACATTTTTTTTTTCCAAGTCCTTGTCATCATTTTTAAAGACTCTGGTTTCAGACTCAGGGAGACAACTTTATACTCATGCGTTTACATATATACTTTGAACTGGTTGTACATACATACTTTGAGTTTTTTTGTAAATATATACTTAAAGTCTTTTGTGAGAAGGGTACTTTTTGAATGAGTTATGTTTGTAGTATTCTTCTGAAAGGTATGCTTGAGCCAACTTTAATGTAAGATGTTATATTTACATGAATGTGCCTGACATTCCAGTGACCAATAGTCCTGGTAAAACTGAAGAGTTGTGTATTTCTACAGCAACCTCTCACACCAAGATGCAGTCATCATTCATTGTGCTAAAATGTATTATAACATTTTCAGAATATCAACTAAAACACAAACACAAATTAATCAAGCAAACAAAATGAAAAAAAAAAGCCAACAGGTAACTCCTGGCAGGTGTGTGTATTCTCACAAATGTCATGTACAATCATAGGATCAAAAATCACTTTGATCATAAATCAAAACATATAATCTTTTTTTCTTTTTCTTTTTAATAACAGTTATTCCAAGCTAGATCACAGATAATACCTCAGAAACCTTAGTGGTTTTCGACATGCAAATTTCTTTTAACAGTCCTAACCCACTTGTGAAGAAACAAAACAACAAAAGAAAAAAACAAGAAGAAACCCACATGAAACCTAACAGATTTTGACTATTGCAAAAAAGAGAAATGCAACAGCCCCCTTTGTCATTATCATAACTGACTGTATGAATGTTTTGTTGTAACTGATTACCAATTACTAGAGAAAAGTTCAGGAATCCAAAGACTTGCAATATCGATTCTAACAAATGCCTTCAAAAGGTCACAACAAACAGTATTTACAAATGACACTTGCTTTCTGTGTGTGTGTGTGTGTGTCAGTTGCAAGTTCCAGGATCACTGCACCTGGATGAAGAAGACTTCTTGTGTGTGACCCTTTTAACTCTGCCATATGAACAGCTACACTCTGTTTTCAAGGTGACAAACCACATCAATTTTCAGCAGCATGAGTGTACAGAGTAAACAGATTATTTCGACTGTGCCAAAAAAAAAACTAATCATTACAAACGTGTAAGATATCTGGGGGGAATATGAAAACACATATGCATTTCAGAAATAAAATGCTGTCCTTTGGTGATTAAACACAATACAAAAATTTACACCTTTCCACAAACACACATTGAAAAGAAAGAAAAAAGAGAAAGTAAATACCAACAAACCGATAGATGAAAACAAATGTCAAAATGATCCCCAACCCTGTAACTCCAGCAGTTACTTCACAGCCCTGGAATGATACGAGAGGGAGCCAGGTTCTCTGTGGAACCTGACTGAAGTAGCAGTCACAGTGCAGTCTGTTGACCTTCCACACAAAGACAGTCACCAAACACCCAGTGCAGTCTGTTGACCTTCCACACAAAGACAGTCACCAAACACCCAGTGCAGTCTGTTGACCTTCCACACAGACAGTCACCAAACACCCAGTGCAGTCTGTTGACCTTCCACACAAAGACAGTCACCAAACACCCAGTGCAGTCTGTTGACCTTCCACACAAAGACAGTCACCAAACACCCAGTGCAGTCTGTTGACCTTCCACACAAAGACAGTCACCAAACACCCAGTGGAGTCTGTTTACTACCTTCCACACAAAGACAGTCACCAAACACCCAGTGCAGTCTGTTTACTACCTTCCACACAAAGACAGTCACCAAACACCCAATGCAGTCTGTTTACCTTCCACACAAACAGTTGGACACCAGACACCCAGTGGAGTCTGTTTACCTTCCACACAAAGACAGTCACCAAACACCCAGTGGAGTCTGTTTACCTTCCATACAAAGACAGTCACCAAACACCCAGTGCAGTCTGTTGACCTTCCACACAAAGACAGTCACCAAACACCCAGTGGAGTCTGTTTACCTTCCATACAAAGACAGTCACCAGACACCCAGTGGAGTCTGTTTACCTTCCACACAAAGACAGTCACCAGACACCCAGTGGAGTCTGTTGACCTTCCACACAAAGACAGTCACCAAACACCCAGTGCAGTCTGTTTACCTTCCACACAAAGACAGTCACCAAACACCCAGTGCAGTCTGTTTACCTTCCACACAAAGACAGTCACCAAACACCCAGTGGAGTCTGTTTACCTTCCACACAAAGACAGTCACCAAACACCCAGTGCAGTCTGTTTACCTTCCACACAAAGACAGTCACCAAACACCTAGCGCACTGTTTACCTTCTACACATAAAACAGTCACTCACCAAACACATAGTGCAGTCTGTTTACCTTCTACACATAAACAGTCACCAAACACCTAGTGCACTGTTTACCTTCTGCACATAAACACTCACCAAACACCTAGTGCACTGTTTACCTTCTACACATAAACAGTCACCAAACACCCAGTGCACTGTTTACCTTCTGCACATAAACAGTCACCAACCACCTAGTGCACTGTTTACCTTCTACACATAAACAGTCACTCACCAAACACAGTGCAGTCTGTTTACCTTCTACACATAAACAGTCACTCACCAAACACCTAGTGCACTGTTTACCTTCTGCACATAAACAGTCACCAAACACCTAGCGCACTGTTTACCTTCTACACATAAACAGTCACCAAACACCTAGTGCACTGTTTACCTTCTACACATAAACAGTCACCCAACACCTAGCGCACTGTTTACCTTCTACACATAAACAGTCACCAAACACCCAGTGCACTGTTTACCTTCTGCACATAAACAGTCACTCACCAAGCACAGTGCAGTCTGTTTACCTTCTACACATAAACAGTCACCAAACACCTAGTGCACTGTTTACCTTCTGCACATAAACAGTCACTCACCAAACACAGTGCAGTCTGTTTACCTTCTACACATAAACAGTCACCAAACACCTAGTGCACTGTTTACCTTCTGCACATAAACAGTCACTCACCAAACACAGTGCAGTCTGTTTACCTTCTACACATAAACAGTCACTCACCAAACACCTAGTGCACTGTTTACCTTCTGCACATAAACAGTCACCAAACACCCAGTGCACTGTTTACCTTCTGCACATAAACAGTCACCAAACACCTAGCGCACTGTTTACCTTCTACACATAAACAGTCACCAAACACCCAGTGCACTGTTTACCTTCTACACATGAACAGTCACTCACCAAACACCCAGTGCACTGTTTACCTTCTACACATAAACAGTCACCAAACACCTAGCGCACTGTTTACCTTCTACACATAAACAGTCACCAAACACCCAGTGCACTGTTTACCTTCTACACATAAACAGTCACCAAACACCCAGTGCACTGTTTACCTTCTGCACATAAACAGTCACCAAACACCTAGTGCACTGTTTACCTTCTACACATAAACAGTCACTCACCAAACACCTAGCACACTGTTTACATTCCACACAAAGTCACCAAACACCTAGCGCACCGTTTACCTTCTACACATAAACCGTCACCAAATACCTAGCGCACCATTTACCTTCTGCACATAAACAGTCACTCACCAAATACCTAGCGCACCGTTTACCTTCTGCACATAAACAGTCACTCACCAAACACCTAGCGCACCGTTTACCTTCTGCACATAAACCGTCACCAAATACCTAGCGCACCGTTTACCTTCTGCACATAAACAGTCACTCACCAAACACCTAGCGCACCGTTTACCTTCTACACATAAACCGTCACCAAATACCTAGCGCACCGTTTACCTTCTGCACATAAACAGTCACTCACCAAATACCTAGCGCACCGTTTACCTTCTGCACATAAACAGTCACTCACCAAATACCTAGCGCACCGTTTACCTTCTGCACATAAACAGTCACTCACCAAATACCTAGCACACCGTTTACCTTCTACACATAAACAGTCACTCACCAAACACCTGGCGCATTCTGTTTACATAAAGTCACAGCACATACTTTGACAACCGATGCACAAAAGACAGGTCAAAGTGACGGCATCATTCTCCAAACAAACTGATGTACCTGATCAAAAATCAAATGAAGCACACTGAGAAACTTGGGGTGAAAAAAGAGTCTTAGAACTTTCTGTCCTCTGTGAGAGGAGAGATCACTTTGAATTAAGCAGAAATCAACTGTATCAGATCTGTGGTTTCTAAAAACCACATCCGTGACCCAGGGGAGCAGGAATACATTGGGGATCATCTGTACAATCTTGAACAAACACTGGTTGGAGTCAACTCCATGATGACCAAACCTGGTGTGACAATGACAGCAGTTATACTTTACATGAAAGGTTACACTGCACACTTCACATGTAACTTCACACTTCACGCATGTAATATCAAACTTTCCTTATGTAATATATTTTACATTCATTTCTGAAATTTGTCATTTATCTCCTGACACAAAATCATCCGACATGTAGCAAATGTTTAGTACCCAAGAAAACATCTGGAACACACATACACTGATCACAATTGTGACTTGAGGGGCTTGTAATAATGGGATTTGATGTTTCTTTCTTGTGATCATGTTCCACTCCACGACATTAACTCCATTCTCAATCTGTCTTCAATTACACAGCTATCATACAATGTACATTTTTATGTTCAGGTGTTAGTATATTAAGAAAAAAAGAAAACATGTGGCACCAAACTTGCATGGCACTTCCAAGATGTATGTTGAGACAAGAGAGTGTGATTCTACCTCAAAGACCTACCCAGCACAAGTATAACAACCGGGCCTACATTTAATAGCCAGGATTCACTGGCAATGGTGCAGGGAATGTGGTCAATGGTGTCCCAGGAAAGTGTCCAGCTTTTGAATGACCCATTATCTGATGCCTCAAGGTCACACTGTTCAGGGCTTGGGTTTTCCACAGTGACAGTGGACACATACAGTCATGGACAGTGTACACACGTACCACAAGTCATGGACAGTGTACACACGTACCACAAGTCATGGACAGTGTCGACACACATACCACAAGTCATGGACAGTGGACACACACATTCCACAAGTCATGGACAGTGGAGACACACATACCACAAGTCATGGACAGTGGACACACACATTCCACAAGTCATGGACTGGAGACACACATACCACAAGTCATGGACAGTGTCGACACACATACCACAAGTCATGGACAGTGGACACACACATACCACAAGTCATAGACAGTGTACACACATACCACAAGTCATGGACAGTGTCGACACACATACCACAAGTCATGGACAGTGGACACACACATACCACAAGTCATGGACAGTGTACACGGTGTCGACACACATACCACAAGTCATGGACAGTGTCGACACACATACCACAAGTCATGGACAGTGTACACACATACCACAAGTCATGGACAGTGGACACACACATACCACAAGTCATGGACAGTGTACACAAATCATGGACAGTGTACACACATACCACAAGTCATGGACAGTGGACACAAGTCATGGACAGTGTACACACATACCACAAGTCATGGACAGTGTACACAAATCATGGACAGTCTACACACATACCACAAGTCATGGACAGTGGACACAAGTCATGGACAGTGTACACACATACCACAAGTCATGGACAGTGGACACAGTGTCGACACACATACCACAAGTCATGGACAGTGTACACACATACCACAAGACATGGACAGTGTACACACATACCACAAGTCATGGACAGTGTCGACACACACACCACAAGTCATGGACAGTGTACACACATACCACAAGTCATGGACAGTGGAGACACATACCACAAGTCATGAACAGTGTACACATACACATACCACAAGTCATGGACAGTGTCGACACACATACCACAAGTCATGGACAGTGGACACGCATACCACAAGTCATGGACAGTGGACACACATACAAGTCATGGACAGTGGACACACACATACCACAAGTCATGGACAGTGTACACACACATACCACAAGTCATGAACAGTGGACACGCATACCACAAGTCATGGACAGTGTACACACACATACCACAAGTCATGGACAGTGCTGACACACATACCACAAGTCATGGACAGTGTACACACACATACCACAAGTCATGGACAGTGGACACACACATACCACAAGTCATGGACAGTGTCGACACACATACCACAAGTCATGGACAGTGTACACACATACCACAAGTCATGGACAGTGGACACACACATACCACAAGTCATGGACAGTGTCGACACACATACCACAAGTCATGGACAGTGTACACACATACCACAAGTCATGGACAGTGGACACACACATACCACAAGTCATGGACAGTGTCGACACACATACCACAAGTCATGGACAGTGTACACACATACCACAAGTCATGGACAGTGCTGACACACACACCACAAGTCATGGACAGTGTCGACACACACATACCACAAGTCATGGACAGTGTACACAAGTCATGGACAGTGTGCACACACACACCACAAGTCATGGACAGTGTCGACACACACACCACAAGTCATGGACAGTGTACACACACACACCACAAGTCATGGACAGTGTACACAAGTCATGGACAGTGTGCACACACATACCACAAGTCATGGACAGTGGACACAAGTCATGGACAGTGTACACACACATACCACAAGTCATGGACAGTGTACACACATACCACAAGTCATGGACAGTAGACACACACATACCACAAGTCATACAGTGGACACACACATACTACAAGTCATGGACAGTGCTGACACACACACCACAAGTCATGAACAGTGGACACACATACCACAAGTCATGGACAGTGGACACACACATACCACAAGTCATGGACAGTGTACACACATACCACAAGTCATGGAGAGTGGACACACATACCACAAGTCATGGACAGTGGACACACACAGCATATGAGTCCATGTGTCCATACCCCCTGACAGACTGATGTGTGGTCAACAGGACGTGCACACTGCAGGGTCACTGTATCCACCCCTCCTGACAGACACTGATGTGTGGTCAACAGGACATGTGCACACTGCAGGGTCACTGTATCCACCCCTCCTGACAGACACTGATGTGTGGTCAACAGGACATGTGCACACTGCAGGGTCACTGTATCCCCTGACAGACACTGATGTGTGGTCAACAGGACATGTGCACACTGCAGGGTCACTGTATCCGCCCCTCCTGACAGACACTGATGTGTGGTCAACAGGACATGTGCACACTGCAGGGTCACTGTATCCCCTGACAGACACTGATGTGTGGTCAACAGGACATGTGCACACTGCAGGGTCACTGTATCCACCCCTCCTGACAGACACTGATGTGTGGTCAACAGGACATGTGCACACTGCAGGGTCACTGTATCCCCTGACAGACACTGATGTGTGGTCAACAGGACATGTGCACACTGCAGGGTCACTGTATCCGCCCCTCCTGACAGACACTGATGTGTGATCAACAGGACATGTGCACACTGCAGGGTCACTGTATCCGCCCCTCCTGACAGACACTGATGTGTGGTCAACAGGACATGTGCACACTGCAGGGTCACTGTATCCACCCCTCCTGACAGACACTGATGTGTGGTCAACAGGACGTGCACACTGCAGGGTCACTGTACCCCCTGACAGACACTGATGTGTGGTCAACAGGACATGTGCACACTGCAGGGTCACTGTATCCACCCCTCCTGACAGACACTGATGTGTGGTCAACAGGACATGTGCACACTGCAGGGTCACTGTATCCCCTGACAGACACTGATGTGTGGTCAACAGGACGTGCACACTGCAGGGTCACTGTACCCCCTGACAGACACTGATGTGTGGTCAACAGGACATGTGCACACTGCAGGGTCACTGTATCCACCCCTCCTGACAGACACTGATGTGTGGTCAACAGGACATGTGCACACTGCAGGGTCACTGTATCCACCCCTCCTGACAGACACTGATGTGTGGTCAACAGGACGTGCACACTGCAGGGTCACTGTATCCCCTGACAGACACTGATGTGTGGTCAACAGGACGTGCACACTGCAGGGTCACTGTATCCCCTGACAGACACTGATGTGTGGTCAACAGGACATGTGCACACTGCAGGGTCACTGTATCCCCTGACAGACACTGATGTGTGGTCAACAGGACATGTGCACACTGCAGGGTCACTGTATCCCCTGACAGACACTGATGTGTGGTCAACAGGACATGTGCACACTGCAGGGTCACAAGGCACAGTGGAAGGTTAGAGGTCAGAGGTCAGATCTGGCCAACACGGTGATCAGTGAAGCCAGCAGAGAGGACATGCCACAATTTGATGTATCCCCAATAATTATCAATATTTTGATGACAACTTGCAGTTTAGCTACAGCTAAATAATTATCAATATTTTGATGACAACTTGCAGTTTAGCTACAGCTAAATAATTATCAATATTTTGATGACAACTTGCAGTTTAGCTACAGCTAAATAATTATCAGTATTTTGATGACAACTTGCAGTTTAGCTACAGCTAAATAATTATCAATATTTTGATGACAACTTGCAGTTTAGCTACAGCTAAATAATTATCAGTATTTTGATGACAACTTGCAGTTTAGCTACAGCTAAATAATTATCAGTATTTTGATGACAACTTGCAGTTTAGCTACAGCTAAATAATTATCAATATTTTGATGACAACTTGCAGTTTAGCTACAGCTAAATAATTATCAATATTTTGATGACAACTTGCAGTTTAGCTACAGCTAAATAATTATCAATATTTTGATGACAACTTGCAGTTTAGCTACAGCTAAATAATTATCAATATTTTGATGACAACTTGCAGTTTAGCTACAGCTAAATAATTATCAGTATTTTGATGACAACTTGCAGTTTAGCTACAGCTAAATAATTATCAGTATTTTGATGACAACTTGCAGTTTAGCTACAGCTAAATAATTATCAATATTTTGATGACAACTTGCAGTTTAGCTACAGCTAAATAATTATCAATATTTTGATGACAACTTGCAGTTTAGCTACAGCTAAATAATTATCAGTATTTTGATGACAACTTGCAGTTTAGCTACAGCTAAATAATTATCAGTATTTTGATGACAACTTGCAGTTTAGCTACAGCTAAATAATTATCAATATTTTGATGACAACTTGCAGTTTAGCTACAGCTAAATAATTATCAGTATTTTGATGACAACTTGCAGTTTAGCTACAGCTAAATAATTATCAGTATTTTGATGACAACTTGCAGTTTAGCTACAGCTAAATAATTATCAATATTTTGATGACAACTTGCAGTTTAGCTACAGCTAAATAATTATCAATATTTTGATGACAACTTGCAGTTTAGCTACAGCTAAATAATTATCAATATTTTGATGACAACTTGCAGTTTAGCTACAGCTAAATAATTATCACAATATTTTAATGACAACTTGCAGTTTAGCTAGAACTGAATAATTGTCACATTATTTTGATGAAAACTTGCAGTTTAGCTAGAGCTGAATGATTATCACAATATTTTTATGACAATTCGCAATTTAGCAAGAGCTGAATTATTGTCATAATATTTTGATAAAAACTTGCAGATAAGCAAGAGCTGAATAATATCGTAACAGTACTTTGATGACAACTCACAGTTTAGCAAGCGCCGAATAATTTGCACAGTATTTTGATGAAAACTCAGTCTAGCTTGAGCTGAATAATAACAACATTATTTTGATGACAATTCAGTTTGGCAAGTGCTGAATAATTAGCACAATATTTTGATCACAACTGACAGTTTAACTAGAGCTGAAAAATTAGCACAATATTTTGATGAAAACTTGCAGTTTAGCAAGAGCTGAATAATTGTCGCAATATCATCATGACAACTTGCAGTTTAGCAAGAGCTGAATAATTGTCACATTATTATCATGACAACTTGCAGTTTAACAAAAGCTGAATAATTGTCACATTATTATCATGACAACTTGCACTTTAGCAAAAGCTGCAGCAGAAGGAATGATCATCACAAAAGTGGCCAGTTATGGCTGGGGTGGCTGTCTGGTCAACATGGACTGAACAGACACACCTCGTAACAGGTGGTACTTTAAGTCACTGTTCTACTTTATAGGTACAGGAAAAACAATCCAGCTGCGTCTGAAAACAATCACTAACAACTCTCACTGGGAACATGCAATATAACCAAATATATCACAGTTTGTATTGCTGTTTTCTGGTGATTCTCATCTGCAGTACAGAAAAGAAAAAAGGCTATGCATGTCAATGTTTTGGGGACGGACAGACAGACATACAGACAGGCTAACAGACTGAAAGCTGGAGACAAAAAAAGGACAAACAGATTGTGCTCATTGTTTTTCCATCCTGGGCTGGCTGGCTTCGGCAATCTCAGCCGGGTTAAGAATATTCCTTAGTCTATGCCAGGTCTGCTTCACGTTAACAACTTTCCTGATTCTTTGCCAGGTTTGCTTCACGCTGGGAATTTTCCTAAGTCTGTGCTAAGTATGCGTCAAACTGGGAATTAAGTCTACACTAAGTTTGCTTCATGTTTGGAATTTTCCTTTGTCTTTGCCAGGTTTGCTTCACATTGCGAATTTCCCTCAGTATACACGAAGTTTTACATTGTGAATTTTCCTCAGTATAAACTAAGTTTTACATTGCGAATTTCCCTCAGTATAAACTAAGTTTTACATTGCGAATTTCCCAAATTATACACTAAGTTTTACATTGTGAATTTCCCTCAGCATAAACTAAGTTTTACATTGCAAATTTCCCTCAGTATAAACTAAGTTTTACATTGCAAATTTCCCTCAGTATAAACTAAGTTTTACGTTGTGAATTTCCCAAAGTATACACTAAGTATAATTCCATGTACAGAGGAACACTGACAACAGGAAGCAAACACTCAGTGCTGCACAGAAGGCTGACAAAGCAACGCTCAGTGCTGCACAGAAGGCTGACAAAGCAACGCTCAGCGCTGCACAGAAGGCTGACAAAGCAACGCTCAGTGCTGCACAGAAGGCTGACAAAGCAACGCTCAGTGCTGCACAGAAGGCTGACAAAGCAACGCTCAGTGCTGCACAGAAGGCTGACAACGCTCAGTGCTGCACAGAAGGCTGACAAAGCAACGCTCAGTGCAGTGCTGCACAAAAGACTGACAATGCTCAGTGCTGCACAGAAGGCTGACAAAGCAACGCTCAGTGCTGCACAGAAGGCTGACAAAGCAACGCTCAGTGCAGTGCTGCACAAAAGACTGACAATGCTCAGTGCTGCACAGAAGGCTGACAAAGCAACGCTCAGTGCTGCACAGAAGGCTGACAAAGCAACGCTCAGTGCTGCACAGAAGGCTGACAAAGCAACGCTCAGTGCTGCACTGAAGGCTGACAAAGGAAACCTGGCCCTGGTCTTGCCAGCTGTGTGTTCCCTGTGAGATGAAGGGCAGACAACTGGCCAGCAGACAAGACACCCCAGCACTGTGATGTCATCGCCCATATCTGTACAGTGCTGTTTTGATGAGATCCCTTCATTTTGATATTGATGCAGGCCGTGATACTTGACATGTTGTCATATGACGTGATGACCGACAGGTGTGATATGACATGATAACCGACAGGTGTGATATGACATGATAACCGACAGGTGTGACATGATGTGATGACTGACATTCCCGTCACTAGGCTGCTGCTGGCTGCTCCTGTTCTGACTCGGGTTGACCTTGACCTTGGTTGGGTTGACCTGGCTGACCTTGACCCTCAATGTGCTGACCTGGATCCACCACACCGGCCTGCTGGTTCTGACAGACAAGAAAAAAAAAAACATGACAGGGTTGACAACAAATTGAGAACCGCTTTGGAAGATGTACATCTGCAGTGTTTTTCTTGAGGGCACAGCGACATGAAGTTGACTTCCCAGCTGGCAGCAGTGTGTGCAGTCAGTGTAGTGAGCACCTCTTATAACCACAGGCGCTTTCTTGCACATGCACTTTTTTTCCTTCTTTTTTATTTATTTATTTTTTTAAAACAATGAAAAACCAGAGCTTTTGCTTAAGAACCACTGTATAAGTTTTTGGCTGAAGCATTTATTTTTCAAAAACATTTTTCAAGCTGATCATGGTGCACAAGTATTCTGACACAGCTTTCACTGTTCACTGACAGGCCCCTGATGCAACACGTGTGTGTGCATGTGTGTGTGTGTGTGTGTGTGTGTGTGAGAGAGAGTAAGAGAGTGTGTGTGTGTGTGTGTGTGAGAGAGAGAGAGTAAGAGAGAGAGAGAGAGAGAGTGTGTGTGTGTGTGTGATGACAGAAGATGCAGTGGAAGGGGGATGCTCATACTTGTATGTGACAGTGTGACAAATGTTTCTCTGAGGCTAAAATGGATTAGCTGAACGTTTCTTTACACCAAGCACTCACAACAAAAAAGAGAGAGAGAGAAAGAAAGAATAATGACTAAACGAATGAAGAGAACACACATGTGACAACTGTGAAGACCAACGTCCAGACAAAGCAACAGTAGAGAAGATGACACAATTACCTGTGGAGGATGGTGAGCCTCCTGGGGCTTTGCCTGCTGGCCCACTGTGTCCTGGGGAGGCTGGGCTTCCTGCTGTTGCTCTTGTTGCTGCTCCCCTTCCTCAGCCACCAGGTGCTCTGCCCCGCCCCCCTGGGCGTCATGCTCTGGTTCCTGCACGTCCTGTGCTGGTACTGCCTGTGGCATTCCCTGCTGTCCCACCTGCACACAGCACACGTCACATCATCACTATGTCCCACTTGTACACAGCACACGTCACATCATCATTATGTCCCACCTGCACACAGCACACGTCACATCACTATGTCCCACTTGTACACAGCACACGTCACATCATCACTATGTCCCACCTGCACACAGCACACGTCACATCATCACTATGTACCACCTGCACCCAGCACACGTCACATCATCACTATGTTCCACCTGCACACATCACATCACTATGTCCCACCTGTACACAGCACACATCACATAACTATGTCCCACCTGTACACAGCACACGTCACATCACTATGTCCCACTTGTACACAGCACACATCACTATGTCCCACTTGCACACAGCACACATCACATCACTATGTCCCACTTGTACACAGCACATGTCACATCACTATGTCCCACCTGTACACAGCACACATCACATCACTATGTCCCACCTTACACAGCACACATCACATCATCACTATGTCCCACCTGTACACAGCACACGTCACATCACTATGTCCCACCTGTACACAGCACACCTCACATCATCACTATGTCCCACCTGTACACAGCACATGTCACATCACTATGTCCCACCTGTACACAGCACACGTCACATCATCACTATGTCCCAACTGTACACAGCACACGTCACATCACTATGTCCCACCTGTACACAGCACATGTCACATCACTATGTCCCACCTGTACACAGCACATGTCACATCACTATGTCCCACCTGTACACAGCACAAATCACAATACTATGTCCCACCTGTACACAGCACATGTCACATCACTATGTCCCACCTGTACACAGCACACGTCACATCACTATGTCCCACCTGTACACAGCACACATCACATCATCACTATGTCCCACTTGTACACAGCACACGTCACATCATCACTATGTCCCACCTGTACACAGCACACGTCACATCACTATGTCCCACCTGTACACAGCACACGTCACATCACTATGTCCCACCTGTACACAGCACACATCACATCATCACTATGTCCCACCTGTACACAGCACACGTCACATCACTATGTCCCACCTGTACACAGCACACGTCACATAGACACTATGTCCCAACTGTACACAGCACATGTCACATCATCACTATGTCCCACCTGTACACAGCACACGTCACATCATCACTATGTCCCACCTGTACACAGCACACGTCACATCACTATGTCCCACCTGTACACAGCACACATCACATCATCACTATGTCCCACCTGTACACAGCACACGTCACATCAACACTATGTCCCACCTGTACACAGCACACGTCACATCATCACTATGTCCCACCTGTACACAGCACACGTCACATCAACACTATGTCCCAACTGTACACAGCACATGTCACATCATCCCTATGTCCCACCTGTACACAGCACATGTCACATCACTATGTCCCAACTGTACACAGCACACGTCACATCACTATGTCCCACCTGTACACAGCACAAATCACAATACTATGTCCCACCTGTACACAGCACACGTCACATCATCACTATGTCCCACCTGTACACAGCACACTTTTCATCACTATGTCCCACCTGCACACAGCACACGTCACATCACTATGTCCCACCTGTACACAGCACAAATCACAATACTATGTCCCACCTGTACACAGCACACGTCACATCACTATGTCCCACCTGTACACAGCACATGTCACATCATCACTATGTCACACCTGTACACAGCACACGTCAGATCAACACTATGTCCCACCTGTACACAGCACATGTCACATCACTATGTTCCACCTGTACACAGCACACGTCACATCACTATGTCCCACCTGTACACAGCACATGTCACATCACTATGTCCCACCTGTACACAGCACACGTCACATCATCACTATGTCCAACCTGTACACAGCACACGTGACATCATCACTATGTCCCACCTGTACACAGCACACGTCACATCAACACTATGTCCCAACTGTACACAGCACACGTCACATCATCACTATGTCCAACCTGTACACAGCACATGTCACATCAACACTATGTCCTACCTGTACACAGCACACGTCACATCAACACTATGTCCCACCTGTACACAGCACACGTCACATCACTATGTCCCACCTGTACACAGCACATGTCACATCACTATGTCCCACCTGTACACAGCACACGTCACATCATCACTATGTCCAACCTGTACACAGCACACATCACATCATCACTATGTCCCACCTGTACACAGCACACATCACATCATCACTATGTCCCACCTGTACACAGCACACATCACATCAACACTATGTCCCACCTGTACACAGCACATGTCACATCACTATGTCCCACCTGTACACAGCACACGTCACATCATCACTATGTCCCACCTGTACACAGCACACGTCACATCATCACTCACTATGTCCCACCTGTACACAGCACACGTCACATCATCACTATGTCCCACCTGTACACAGCACACGTCACATCACTATGTCCCACCTGTACACAGCACACGTCACATCACTATGTCCCACCTGTACACAGCACACGTAACATCACTATGTCCCACAGACCACAGCTATCTTCTTTTTCTACCTCTTCTTCCTCAACTCTGTGAAGAGTCACTGGGGCATTGCACAGGACTATCCCTTTCCTGGATGAAGCAGTATGTCTAGGGCAAGTCAAATCAGACAGAGACTATCCCTTTCCTGGATGAAGCAGTATGTCTAGGGCAAGTCAAATCAGACAGACTATCCCTTTCCTGGATGAAGCAGTATGTCTAGGGCAAGTCAAATCAGACAGAGACTATCCCTTTCCTGGATGAAGCAGTATGTCTAGGGCAAGTCAAATCAGACAGAGACTATCCCTTTCCTGGATGAAGCAGTATGTCTAGG